>NW_026865256.1:0-39376 GCF_026571515.1 Ruditapes philippinarum
TTGAAGTTTGGAGTCTGAAAGAACAGAACATTTAATATTGTAAAAAAGAAAATTATTTAAAAATACATCTACACGTTTATAGACTGATATTCAGGAAAATGTTGGAAAAATAGATAGGCTATATGAACTGGAAATTCATTTATTGTTGATCTTGTTCTTCTTGAATAAAATCATGGATGTCCTATTGCTTGTCTTAAACATAGTTTTCCAGTATATAATTTCATTTGTCAACACTATTTATTAAGTTATGTGTTTTATATTCTGTAGAAACGATTATGACATTTCTTTTCGCAAACAATAATTCACCAGTTAACTTATACAAAGTTATAACTGTTTGCTTTGCTTCGATATCACTATGTACATGTATATAACATAAAGATTTTACAGACTATGATAATACATACCTCCATCTTGATAATTTGTCTTGCAAGTGATAGTTTGAATGACAGTAAGCAAAATCAAACAACGTACACACATATATACATAATAGGACGCTCTTTCACCTGGAATGAACACAAAAAAGACAACATAAAAACAAAAACAAAACGACAACAACAGAGCAAAACAGTTATACTGAATGATGTTCAGGTATATCATTCAAAAGGATAATGCAAGCATTTATACCATGTAATGCATTTTCAATTAAAACTGAGTCATTGTAATATTGTGAATTATGCACAAATACAATTATTAAATCTTTTAATTTGTGGGAAATTTGATTCTGTTTATTCACCTAATGCAAATCGGATTGATTTTTCATTAATATGAAGTTAGTTGTTGTTTGTTGATGTATTTGCATATGATACATTTGAATAAGCGTTACGTATTTTATATTATGAAAGAGTAGGAGCTTATTCATTCTATATTGTTTATATTCTATTTAAAATACATCTATCCGTATATTATATATGTGCTAAACCGGCTAAAAGTTAGATATGTATAAGTTTAAAACAATATTTCACCTCGTGTCGATTAACATCAATTTGAAAATCTATAAAACATAGAAAATATAGAGGATATTTGTTTGTTTTGCATGTAAGATTGAAATATAATTTCACTGAGTGAACATCAGATGCAATATTTACACGAGTGGCGTAGCCACGAGTGAAAATATAATAGCTGGTGTTCACGAATGAAATATATTTCAATCTTATATGTAAACAAATAAATTTTCTTTTTATTTCATGGTTTTTAAGTGATTTTAAGTATTTTTTACTGATTTTGCCGCGTAATGTCGCGCATTCTCCTTTTTGACGTCATCACATCATGACGTCACATCATCAATTTTGAAATATAGTTCTGTTAAATTTCTCTTATTTTGTTACATTTTTAACATGATGTTTGGCGACGCCGACTTTCTTTTCCTAAAGAAGCGAAATTTACGCATGACGGCATTTATTTCTACCTGTTATTCCATTTAGTAATGATTTTTTTTTCATCCGCATTCAGATATAGTTCGGCTACAGTGAAAATTATATTTTATAAATTTCACTAGTGGTTTATCAGAATATAATCATCTGATATATTACAATAAAACACTGGAAAGCATGAAATAAATAGCGATATTACTGGTAAAATCCTAAAATATTGCTATTACTTTATAATTTAATCAATAACCATAGGGCAACAACGTATTTAACATGTACACCGTTTTCAATTTTCCTGCACAGAATGGGGGCACGTAGACAAAAGACAAAAATATGAAATTCAAAGCAATGCACCTGCAGGTATGTACATTTCAAACACACGCGAGCGCTCATACTTACATACTTAATACATAAATAGAAATGACCCTTCAAAGTAGACAAGGACGCCCATAGTATGCAGTGACGGCTAAAAAGGCACACTATTTGTTCAGCCAACATGACTACTTCAACTTTTCATATTGTCTTCGGTTACTGTACATTTGATGGTTCAGTTTCCTTCATAATTCATCTATTTGAGTTATACTCCGTAGAACTTTTGCCTCACTCACAAAACACTACAGCATAAGAGTCGGTTTCATAGATGCCAACATTAGCAAATAATTACTTGAAGTTTGCTTCTATCAGAGCCGGCATGATTATCGAGTAGACGCTACTTGTCCTCGGCGGGGCTTTTGTCCATACATGTTTTCAATTAATGCAACCTAACTCCTATTCTGACTATTTTGTTGTTGGAAATTTGAATACTGTTTCATGATAATGGTCTTATATCGCCATGACAACTTTTGCGACGGTTTTCTTACCTCCCGTCCCATACTATGGTCTCATCAAAAGTAATTCTCCCACAATACATACCATAGATTCCTACGTTTATTGATCATCTTTTTCTTTGCTCACTGGCCGAAGGATATTTATTGCGAGGTGTTTGTTATTTATTGGGAGGGTCAAATGTCGTATATGTTTGTTTGTAGGTGGGTTGGTCGATTTAAGTCGGGACACCAGCAGCTGAAAGATGCTGCTCACACAGGCAACAACAACGAAAAATCATAACATTAAAAGAATTCCACAAATCCTGAAGAAAGACGCCAGTTACACTGTCAGGCAGTTATCTAAAATTACAAACGTGCCTTCAGTACGTGTTCATGCATTTTGAAGAAATATATTTGGCTTAGTAAGATTTATGCTAGGCGGATACCACATTTACTTACTGACGACCAAAAGAGGTTCCGAGTTGGAAAGGCCAAAATTTGTTGACAAAATACCCGAAACACAGCAAAAAGTCTTTCGGCAATTTGGTCACAGGTGACAAAACATGGGTGTATTTTTTCGAACAAAAACGAATTATTCTTATCAAATCTGGGCCACCAAAAACGCAAGGTGCCATAGCATTAATTAGCAGATAAAGAGGTCAGTGAAATTCTTGTTGCAATAGTTCATATAAAAACTAAAGAAATTTTATAACATATAAAGCCGCTTTGTCTCGGAAATGTTAATTTAAACTTAGACGGAAAAAGTGGCATTATCTGTATGAGGGATATATGGCTTGCCAAAGAAAAGAATGTCAATAGTAATGTTGGTATTGTTAACACTTTGAAATATCTTTTGTCGATCTGTGTTAAAATTTGGGCATAAAAATAGTTTGCATTTCTCCGCACTCAGATAACGGTAAAGAATTTATATCTTTTTAGCTGTATTTTGAACGTAATCTTGCGAGTAATATTTAAAGTTTCCTTTCACAAAAATGGAGGAACTTTTGGGTAGATTTCTTGTTGCTGTGTAGATTACTTGTGAACATGGACAGTGATAGTAAATTTCGTTGAGGGGTAGCTTGTTCCACTCACGTATGGCAGTTGGGAAGATATAATTTAGATATGATGAATTTCTTGCTGATATACAGCTTGTGTCATCTCAGTTCCTTACGTTGTAGCAAGTGTTTGTGGGTTCTGGTATAGGCGAAGCCAGATATTCAGGTGCTATGCCGTTTATAATTTTGTTTAACAAAATGAGCTTATGCTTATGACGTCTCGTCTCTTAAAGTTACCAATTGACTTCATATTTATTTTGTTCTAAAGAAACAAGCCTTGTTGCGCCAGATTATATTCTAGCACATTCGTCTTGTATTTACTAGAAGAGATCAACTTCATATTGAAATGCATTCCACAATACGACGTACGCATATTTAAGAATTGGTCTTATAAACGACGTATGGATTGTTTCTAAGGATTTACGATCTGAAACAAATTGTAGATCTCTTATTATGTTACCCGTTTCCATGCTTCATTAATTCATGTATTCAATATGTGAATGCCGCTAGCAATTGTTACAAAATGATAATTATTTTAGTTAAATTTTGGTTAAGCATGTGGAGTGGTCGGTGGTAACTGTTTTTTAGACGATAAGTTATTCTGATTTAGATGGATTAAAGGTGACAAGCCATTTGTCTGTCCATGCAGTTATTTTTGGAAAATCTGATTGGAATTATTGAGTTGCAATTTGTTGGTATTCATTGACAAGATACTTGTATCATCAGAAAAAGGTTAACATTGGATTGAAAGTTTTGAACTATGTCATTAATTCAATATAAAAACACAATGACAAAGGACCAATGATCGAACCTTGAGGTACACGTGCTTCGAGAACCCCCAAGAAGATTTGCATTTGATAAAACAACCTGCTGACGTCTAGGTTTAAAGTAATTTCGAAACCAATCCAACAGATTGTTATACCATAATATGTCAGTTTACAAAGAATGCGTTTATGCCTGGTCTTAAATGTCTTGCTATTGTCAAAAAGAACTCGAGCTCCACAGGCAGTATCAGGTAATTTGCATTAATTTGCAAATGTAATAGTTATTTATTCAGGTGTGTATTTGAAGACGTGCAATGTAATATTTAAAATTATGTTTACTACAGCATGTTACATAACACAATTTAACAAGAATTGCTTATTCCGAATTTGACGGTCCTTCCAAAACCTGTCAGGTTTTAATTGTTAAATATAGGGATAAATGATTACATATAGAAACACACATATATTGGATAATTATTTAACAAGGAAACTCATATATATTTTATATATTTCATTAAAAATTACGAAAGTAAAATATGGATACATATGTTTAACATTTTAATGTTTCTTATCTAGATAAATGTAACTGCCGTGATCATTTTAAGGGTCTTGTATCTATTCAAATATACCACATCTTACCCAGTCTCAGTTTAAAGAATATTATACATTTATAATATAAATTGAAAGAAAATTATGTTGATTTCATAAACTAAAAGTCGATTCTCAAAAGAGTTGTTAAAATGTATCTGGTATTTTAGACAATTACCTCCCGGGTACCATTCACAAGTGTGTTTTTTCGCGACAATTTTTTTAAATAGAAAATACACATACAACAAGAAATTAAAGGTTAAGGTCAGAATAATTAAACGCATCCATTTGGTTGTATGCGCGTTTTGTCCTAGCATGAGTCAAGTTTATTAGCAAATAACAAATTTATGAAAATATATGCAAATTGCACTAATTTAATTGGACGGCCAAAGTCAATTAAAAGTCAATCTAACTTAAGAATAATTCAAAAAAATAGAGAAAATAAGGTCGGTTTGTTATAACTTTTCTTTCATGCAAGTATAATTTAGATAACTAAAACGTTATGACAATTTAATCAAATTTAATTATTTGACCTTAACTGTCAATGTCAAAATAACGTCAATGTCAAAATGTCAAGTTCACATGATTGTATTCAACATATCAAAGCTATAATAATTTAAGCAAATTTCAATAATTTGTCATTTAGTGACAATGTCAAATAAAGGTCAATTTGTCAAGTAAATATTCATAATGTCTTGTTCCAAGGATTATTGTGAACAAATTTTGAGTCTATACATTTATTTAAAATGAGACCAGTTAATAAAAGCGAAAAACTGTGAAATTGCAAAAACTTAATTGACCTTCAAGATTACAGTCATTAATGAATACAGGTCATCAATTTAGTCTAATTAAATATTTCTAATTAAAAACTGTTGTGTCAAAGTTCGTAAACAAGATATATCCAATTGTAGCAAAAACAAGCAAATAAAAACATTTGACGCTTATGACCAAGGTCAAGAATGAGTTATGGTTAAGATTAGTATAGTCTACTTAAAGTGCCTCTTCAAAGGATTATTGTATCTGATTATGATGACAATCCATCTAGAAATTAAAAAATTTGGCTAACGTTAATGTTTCCAGACGACAACGACACCCTGGCTGTAGCAAAAGCTTGAATTTTGTTCTTGGAAAAGTCGCGCTAAAAAGCAAAAACGTGGTCAAATATCACGATTATGATTTGATTATAACCAAAATCTTTCTTCTTTATTGTCCTTATTATAATCAGTTTGTAAAAAGGTGGGGAGTAGTCAGTTCAGTGCTCATGTTTAAAGACGACGGGAAAAAGAATTATCCTTCGCATAATAGCCTGATTGGATTACAAAGTAAATGAAAGACAGATCTGAATGGTCCCATAATTTTTCACACAATAACAAGTACTTGTGAACAATATACATCATCGTATATCAAAAACCACGTTACATATTCCACAGTAGGAAGTCAAATCATTGTGTTCACAATGACCAAACCAGTTTGAACACTTTTGTATCACAGTGAAATAATTTACATTTCACAATTGGAAAGACGCCAAAATCCGCCTAAACATATTTACGTTTTAAAAAAGAAGTGTAATTAAGTTATCATTTTTAATAGAAATAAACTTATAACAATCAGTTTATGTATTACAATTAAAGATTAAAATATTATCAATTTTGTAAGTTAAATATTGTTCCGTAAAATATAAGAAGTCTTTCATTTAATTCTTTTTAAAATATATACAATGTGTTCGTTCCTGTCTTTCTATAAAGCTAAACACTAAATTTTAAACTTAGATTTCCCATTTTGTTAAGCCATGATTATTGCCTCTATCGATTATCATTATCCTGTTCTGTTCCACACCGTCGCACATCACATAAAGAGAAAAAAAGCGGTTATACATAAATTCATTGTGTCTTTTTGTCAATGTGTTGTATGTAAAAGTAAATGTGTAAAAGTTTTTTTCCCGAAAGAAATTGATTGCATGTAGATAGCAAACTTGTAAACTGTTTGAAAAAATACTACGGTAAACATATTGATAACCCTTCTTGAATAAAAACTTAAAATCATTGGACGGTTTCGATTATATAATCCTATTGCGCAATCACTAGTGATTGTTGCTATGCTTAACAAGCAAGCAACCAAAATTATGATCATGTCATCTACAACCAACTCGCTAGAAGCCCGATTATGTATCGTTCAATTTTGTTCCGAACCATTGAGATCTCATGAATTAAAATTGCTAGATTACTACATCCAAGGTTACATCCGCTAAATAAGGATTGAACAGAAGTCAAAAATAAAGACCTCAAAACACAATAAGGGTCCAATTCGAACATACATGCTTTTGTGTGTAAAAGTAGCAATTAAGTGTTTATTACAAGACTTTTAACGATGCTGGTCACTAGACAAGACTTAATGCAAAACATATTCTCAAGTCTTACTATATAAAGAGTCCTAAATTTCATAACAAGAAGAATGACCCTTGGTAACAATCTTGAAAGTTAATACCAAAGTTCGGTTTTAACATTTAAAACTGTGGACATGGTCGAACGTCCATAGCCGTATATCAAATGACTAGAAAGTAGGTCATTTGATCAAAAAGTTAGTCGACTCATATCAAAGTACAATTTTACATCTGAAACTGTTCACTTGGTACGTAATTAATTACTGTACTATTAAGGACAAGAAATAATGTTACTTGATCAAAATTAATTAAAGTTCAATTTTAATTTTTAACTCAAATTTCATAGCTGTACATCAAAGGACAAAAAGTAGGTTACTTGTTAATAATATAAGTCAGCTGATATCGAAGTCAAATTTTAAATCGCAAATGTGCACATGCTCCATATATCATAGTTGTATATCAACGGACAAGAAAGTAGGTCACTTGGTTAAAATCTAGACCAGCTCATATCAAATTGCAAATCTGCATCTTAAACTATCCGGATGGTCTAAATTTCAAAACTGTATATCAAATAACAAAAATAAGTACTTAAGTGTGTCCCTTGAGACAGGGTCAATTTTGACCCACATGATTTATTTTAAACAATCTTAATACAGGAGAAGGATAAGTTCCAGATGGATACCACAACTTCTTACAAAAAAACTTGCTCGGGTAAGAATCTCTAAACAATTGTTATTTACAACAATCGATCTTTCCCAATCATCACTGGCAATGAGACATGGGTTCATTTTTATGATCATAAGCGAACGATACATAACAAAATATAGGCAGCCAAAGTAAGTCAAAGACCTTGCATGGCAAAACGCACCAAGAGCGTGTAAGTGGTCATGTATGTAATTTCCTTTACCAATTAAGGGCCTGCTATTGAAAAAGCCGTACAATTGGGTAAATCGGTAAATTCCAAATTTTACAATGGCTAGGTCCGTCATAAATAAAATTAGTATTTAAAATATCTTAAACAGGAATTGGTCTCCGTGGTCATGTTGTTGCATGACGATGCTTCCTCACACAAAGCGACCATTGTACGAGAATATCTGAAACAAGAAAAGGTGGGCGAGCTTCGTCATTTTCCTTTTTGCCAGATCTTGACCCTTGTGTCTTTTCCTAGTTCCGATGGAAATATCAAACGCGTAAAAATATCGGTTCGGCTATTTTCCAGTGTTTGAACAGTATACCTTGAAAATATTTTGACAACGCATTGAAATATTTGATATAAAGACAAAGACTAAAACTTTGTATTTCACATGGCGGTGAGTATTTTAAATGATTGAAAAATATTTCGGCACTGTTTGTTAAGCACTTCGGAAAATTGACCCAGTTGCATTCATATTTAAACACCCCACATGAGAATTTTAACCACAATATATTTGGTAACAGAAAATGCACTGGTCAATGTTTGTGGTTAAATGTATTGTTATTCAAATGACAGGTCAGATTATGGATCCATTAATTGGGACTAGTTTCAAACTAGACCAACTTCAAATGGCATGTACATTAATTACTTAAAACAGTGCTTGTTATTTTGGTAATAAGGCTATTGTTAATATTGAATTTATGTTCACAATTATTCCGCTGATGAATCCCTGTGTATTACAAAATACAAAAGTACAGGTTATAGCTTTGATATAACGTTATTTTCACAATGTAAAGCTAGGTGCATTGCAAGTATTTGACATATATTTTCCTGTGAAGGAATTCTTGATAAAAAAAACACTTGACAATACCATCAATCATTTGGACAACATAACTTTACATTGTATGTGCCTATTGATACAAAAAAGAATTATCAATAATATCTTAAATAAATATAAAAATTGAACAAATTCTTTTATAAATATATAAATTATATACTAGTTTATAAACAATCATCACAGTATTGAACGCAAACCGTTAACTTACACTTACAATGTAAGAAGTTGTGTATATGGAAATACAAATGATATTACATTTGCAATATTATGCATTCAAATGGCATTAAAATTTGATACAGATGTGAACACCTAAATTTCATAGCTCAATAGTTTATTGAAGGATTTTTGTTAACTGACATATTCAATGAATGTAAAAAAATATCTAAGCTGTGCAGATTCTGTTTGGGACATCTATAATGTGCATACTCGACACACGACAACGCGAATTGAAAAAACGACATAAGGAAGTGACACCCAACAATTGCAAAACGGTGACAATCTCAGACGACAATGTCGCGATATCCACATTAAAAAGTTGCCTATCAAAGAACGATATTGTTGAGAGTCTAATCGCGTTTTATCACTTCATATTGTCGCAAAGTCACTTCGCGTTGTCGTGTGCCGAACCTTCGATACGACGGCGGCATGCGGTAATCTCAAACGACGCTCAACAATGCGAAGCTACATTACCAATATATGGTATTGCATGTCACTTGTAAACGATAACATCTAGCCACTTTACCGCAAGTTTTTCCTCACCACTGACGTAATTTGAAAATCATGGCGGCACATGTCGGTTTGAAGGTGGTATTAAAAAGAAGATATTTTTTTCTTTTTCGAATATTGTAGTTTTTCTTGCGCAAATTCACTCATTATGTTACATTCTTAATATCTATTTCATCATCTACATCTATTACATTTCCTATGTAGTAATATCTCACCATCTTCTTCTCTTACTTTTCCTATGTTATATATTTCATCATCTACCTCTCTTACTTTTCCTCTCTAACATATCTCATAAACTACCTCTCTTACTTTTCCTTCGTTATATTATCTCATCATCTTCTTTTCCTATTCTTCCTCTTAAATAAATCTCATCATCTACCACTTTTACTTTTCTTCTCTAATATATTTCATCTAGTACCTTTCTTACTTTTCTTACTTTTCCTTTCTAATATATCTCATCATAAACCTCTCTCTATCATTTTCCCACTTCTATATCGCAAAAGCTACCTCTTTTACCTTTCCCTTCTAATTTATAACATCATCTATCTCTATAAGTTTTCCTTTTTAATATATCTAATCATGGTCCTCTCTTACCCTCTCTCTCTTAAACTTAACAGCAAAGAGCAAGACGTTTTTCACAGATGTCGATTTTGACATTCCGCATTCGCATCTTTTAAATGTACATTTTGTTTCAGTAATTAATATTTCATTGTCATGCACTTCCTTCTCCAGGACCATGATCTTGCACGATAGATCTTATAGAGTCAATTCACTTAGAGACTTTATCCAAAACATTAAACGATTACTTAAAGGAAAACATTTTTTATTCTAAGATATAACGCACTCATTTAAGATTGCTGTACTAAATAACTTTAGGCTTTATAATCATATTCATTAACTGTAATATAAGGCAAGGTATGACCAGTTATGTTTCAATTTGCCGTTAAACCTATAAACCTACCAACAAACAGATCGCAACAAATAAACATTTTTTTATAATTAAAACGGGTTGTAAGTATCTTAATTTCCGATTAATTACAACCCACATTGCCCCTCAAATCATCTAGCCTTGTAAAAACAGCCAATTATTGAAACGAAATTCTATAGCCTTTAGATGCACTTAATAATATGTCATTAAAAGAAATCATATAAAGAAAATATAAAAAATCGAACTAGGCTTTCTTGTTGTTTTTACCTTTTATCGGAGGGAGTAAATGAAATAGTCGTACATAATTTGCAATCGGTATATATTGACAGTTGCGAACCTATTATATTATTTTTGTATATATAGACATAATAACGGGTCATGTTACGATAAGTCATAAAACTCGACCTTCCTTTTATTCATGTCTTTGTATGAAAATGAAATATGTTTTTGATTTTACCTTCAAAATATATTTTGTATTCATAAAGAGTTAATGAATTAACTAAAACATGTCGCATATTTATATTTATATGACGCTTGTACGTGAAAAAAGAGGTTAAATTGTACTCTTACCTTTAAGTTAAAATACTGATTACAAATGTGACAACTATGTAAAACAATGCGTTACCTAAAAGACTTTAATTTTGTATCCAAAAGTTTCTAGTTTCAAAAAGCCTGACATATTTAATTAACGATATTCACAGACACATAGCCAGGAAGATGAAGTTATTCTCCAACATTTATAATATTTTCATCAATGTCATTCTCATCATAACGCTTCTGATATACAAACAAATAGGCTGTGTCTATTTATTGAAAGAGGCTAGAATATCCCCCGGCATGACTGCACATCCTTACCCAACTTTTAGGCCATTTGTGTCAATCTTCGGATAAGGACCTCGAACACAATTTTATAGATAGACAGAACAGATGTGGTAATTGGGTCTAACCTACATTACATGAACCAAATAGTAAGTAAATGCTTAGAGTTATTGACTACGTTTATTCCATAAAATGGTTTAAAAATCTGACTAAATAAATTTAATTAAAAGATATTAAAGTAAACAGTATATTTGTTAATATAAATATAGGATTATGCTTGTAGGAACCGAAAGTACTCCCTGTAAGCCTGTTAAAATATTTTGGATTTAGTTATAATTGTATGTCAAAGGGCATTTTAAACTGGTTTAATTGTCGAAACATTTTTTAATTTTCAAATAATAATTTTACAATGACTTCATTTTCTATTGGATGGCCTATTGATATTCGTTTGCCATTATACAAAGGGAACACCCTTTGTTGACATATAAAGCCACGTGGTAGAACTACTTTCAATCCGTATTAATTTCGAAATGATTATAAATAATTGTCGAGATGTTCTGGTTGCTTTCATTCCTGTTTAAGCATTTCTCTCAAAGCGTATATGGCCAAATATTATGAAACCTTATTCTGCTAGTTATTTCATGTTTGATAATGTCAGTACCGTTTGCTTAATTGGCCCAAATGAGATTTGATATCAGTCAATCAGAATGTAAGGTTTTGAATCTTTTCTTGTCATGTTCATCATAAGTCATGAAAATATATTTTGCGATTGGCATTTAATTAAGAAATAAATTGATATGCAGAAATCTTGAATGAACAAGTTGCATCAAATATTCGCAAGCACTTTCATTCAGAATGTTAAGTATAATCACAGACAGATAAAAGATAAAAACAATCTTATAAAGTAACTGCAGAACTGTAAGTTGATTTTTGTACCATCAACAAAGTAAAATATAATACACAATATGCTATAAACATTTCTCCGTGTGTATTTCTTATTCACATGCTCATACTCATTATTATTGTTCAAAGAGTTTTCAGATTCAGTTTTTCTCTATTTTTTTCTATCATCTGAGTCCATAAATATAAAAGAACAATCAACTACACAGTAATCAGATTAAACATTTAGTTCATTTTCTTAAATGGAATCGACATATTCGAAAAAAAATGTTGATAGCTTATTATATAAACAACTACGATCAACTCTATACTTGCAACAAATGTATTACGGTCACATGCTTGTCTCCATAATAATACAATGTTTATACACTTGTTTGTTAAAAAAGGTCCAAAACTATTAAACCATTATAATTTAAACGCCCTTTATCTTATGACGTACCAACCTGTACTCATCCATTTACCTACAGGTAAAACATCATTATGTAATAATGTGGTTAAACATGGACTATAAGATGTATGCGAGTTCATGTCACCGTTCAAGCAACATAGGAAAACGAAGAAATGAAAATACCGTCTAACTAGACTGTATCTCTAGTAAACCGTCATGATCAGGTTGTTCTCCTTTGATTTTGGATAAAACACACAAAATAGATAAATACAGACTCCCTAAAGAAAGCCCAACACGGCAAAATTGAAAATGTTGCAGGCTCGGTTTGATTGAGCCTGTTCATGGACGGTACTGGAAAGTGCAAGTTACCGTCCACGCCCCCTAGCACCGGCTTAAGCAGAATTCAACATTTAACATGAAATAGTAAAATTTTGAATTTAGAAACATCCGCAGATGTGTTCATACGGCGGTTATCATGGAACCTTCAATGTGACACTTCCGTGCCATTCCATGAAAAGCGGCGTATGGTCCCCAAGTAATAAAAGGCGTGTGCCCTAAACGAGAAAACAATGGGCGGAACTTAATAAAATGGAATTTTGAAAGGGGATCAGAGGTTATGAAGCCTGCGTATCACAGATAAGACGTCAAAAGACAAATTTAAAAAGCAGGCAACATATCCTAAGGGTGATTCAACATTATTCAAGTAGGAATATTGGAACCACCCAACTAGAAAATGCCGAAAAGTTGAAACTAAAAATACCACAAGCACAACAATAATGACGTGCTGAACGATCTTCAAGGATCGAAAATATAACATCATTGATTTAATGTACGGGGAGACTTTTTACAGCCGCCACACGGCACAAATAACACGGATGTGATCATAAAATAGATAAATACAGACTCCCTAAAGACACACATTATCATCTTTTAAGTGCTGTTTTTTAAAGGTTTCAATGAATATTTCACTGTAAAACATGTTTCCTCTGAATGTCATGATCTTGCACAGTTTCGTAAGAGATATTACTGGAAATTCACTTTTTAAACTTTCTAAATTGGTTTCGTCCAAAATATTGATCAATTACTGAAAAGAAATACTTATGTGTTCTTAGATTAAACTAACTTTTGTATTACCCTGTACTTACCCTTTTTTATGTTTATTTTTATTATTTTTCTTTAATTTTGCCCCTCCTGTTCCCCTTACTTCAAATCCCCTTACTCTGTCCCCTTTAATTGTTGGGCCCATTAATAAGTCAATTTTATCTGATTTCCTTATCGGTTACTTTTTATTTCCTTTCATGTATTATTAAGTGATTATCATGTACGTGCTCTGCCTTGTGCTCTGTTATGTTTTAGTGTTGGATCCTCCTTTCCTTGATAGGTATGTGGCCAGTAATGTGTCATTGTGCTGTTTAACTCACAAACAAATAAACATATTTCGAATGTAAGATTACAATGAGATATAATAACCTGTCAAAATAATGTGACACATTCCCCCTGCTATTTGCTGGTATTATATACCAAAAGCATACAAATATATCATGTTTGAGCCCTACTGGGTGTAAAGTGCAATTTCCAGCATAAGGTGTACAAAATGGAATCATGCTTAATTTTGGTGTTTAATATAGTTGAAGTCTGTTTGGCAACATCGGGGGGAGGGGGGGGGGGGCTACTGGTTGCAACATAAGAGAGTGTATATATATCGATATTTTCTATGATATGAATTTAAACAGGACATGCAGTATTAGTGTTCAAAATACTGGACGAACTTGTACAGACTCTATTTGGGTTGATCTGGCGAACATTCCGGACACTATTGTCTGATGCCTATGCACCGCAAATTCATTAAGATTTGGCTTGGTTGGCTGTTGCCGAACATGAGGATCAGCGATCTGAAAGAATGGAAAGAGATTTGAACACTATTTGGGCAAACAATTGTTGGCTGTATTGATTCAGCAGTGCTGAATCGTGTTGTTCCAGGTAACTTATCTAAAAAGTATATAATTATCTCTTTCAGGCTCACTAGCACGTGGATCTCCCCTATATGCATTCACCTTATTCGTAACACAGCAGCTTTGTTTTGCCTGTTCCACATCTGTGTAACATCTTGATACGTGGCTATGGAACGCCGTGACTGTCTTATGTAATCAATGTTTTTGTTATCTTGTGAAACGATAATATTATTTTGTCGTTTGAGCATGTTATCATGTGCAATTTACATCATGTCTTGTCAAATGAACATGCTGACTTGTACAAACAGTATGTTAACTTGTCAAACTATTATGATGACATGTGCAGACAACATGCTATCTTGTCAAAGTATCGTGATGACTTGTGCAAACAACATGTTAACTTGTCAAAGTATAATAATGACTTGTGCAAATGACATGGTACTTGTCAAAATGTAATGATGACTTGTGCAAACGTCATGTGAACTTGTCAAATTATTGTGCTGACATGTGCAAACAGCATGTTAACTTGTCAAAATGTCATGATGACTTGTGCAAACGCCATGTTAACTTGTCAAAGTATAATGATGACTTGTGAATAGGACATGTTAACTTGTCGAACTATCGTAATGACATGTGCAAACAGCATGTTAACTTGTCAAAGTATAATGATGACTTGTGCAAACAGCATGTTAACATGTCAAATAACCATGATGACTTGTGAAGACAACATGTGAACTTGTCAAAGAATCGTGATGACTTGTGCAAATGACATGTTATCTTGTATCATGCTGACATGTCAAAAAGCACTGTTAACTTGTCAAAGTATCATGCTGAACTTGTGCAAATACCATGCTAACATGTCAAAAATTCAAGGATGACATGTGTAAACAGCATGTTAACTTGTCGAATTATCGTTATGACATGTGCATACAGCATGTTAACTTGTCAAGTATCATGATGACTTGTGCAAACGACATGTTCACTTGTCCAAGTATAATGATGACTTGTGCAAATGCCATGCTAACTTGTCAAAATTCATGATGACATGTGCAACAGTATGTTAACTTGTCAGATCATCGTGATAACATGTGCAAACAACATGCTAACTTGTCCTAGTATCATGATGACTTGTGAAAGCAACATGTTAACTTGTCCAAATGTCATGATGACATGTGCAAACAGCATGTTAACTTGTCAAAGTATCGTGATGACTTGTGCAAACTACATTCTAACTTGTCAATGTATCATGATGACTTGTGCAAATGCCATGTTGACTTGTCAATGTATCATGATGACTTGTGCAGACAACATGTTAATTTGTCAAAGAATCGTAATGACTTGTGCAAAACACATGTTAACTTGTTAAGGTATTATGAGCATGTTATCACGATAATTCGACAAGTTAACATGCTGTTTGCACATGTCATCATGAAATATTGACAAGTTAACATGTCGTTGCACAAGTCATTATGATATTTTGACAAGTTAACATGTCGTTTGCACAAGTCATCATGATACTTTGACAAGTTAACATGTTGTCTGCACATGTCATAATGATTATTTGACAAGTTAACATGCTGTTTGAACAAGTCAGCATTGTCTTTAGACAAGATATGATGTAAATTGCACATGTTTATATGCTTAAATGACAAAATAATATCATCATTTCAGAAGATAGCAAAAACATTGATAGCATAAGACAGTCACGGCGTTCCATACGTGGCGGTCTCGATATGACCTTTTTGGTATTTCATCCCGAATGAGCCCATCATCCTGTACAAGTTAAGAGGGGTTACTTATCTTGACTTTAAACTGTGGTACATCGCTTTTAAGCGGTTTGTAGTGCGGCCACAAATGTGCCGAGCCTACTGTATCTCGCGCGGTCGATTTCGATTGAAGTCCACTGAAAATGGCTTGCTTTTCATTATATCAACAACAGAACATATAATTAACTTTGTGTCCCCGAAATCATGAAAATTCACAATAGACGGATCTGCATCGGGTCAATATCTAGATGATAATTGAAAAAATATTGTATTAACATAAAGCAGTTCTCTTCCTTGTTATAACAGAGGCGTCTAAAAACAAGATTATATCTGGGAAACCTTGCCTTGACGTCTTTTATTTTCAATTTTGTACTTCACAACAGCAGGTGTCAAGTGCTGTGTGGCAGCCGTAAAAAGTTGCCCCGTACTTCACTTCAGTGTTGTTATATTTTCTGGTCCTTCGGGATCATTGATGCCAACACTATAAAGTGTTGAGAATTGAGTACCGCTCAAGCCGGTGCTAGGGGGCGTGAGGGATGTTGCACTTATTCATTATCCCTCATGTACAGACTCAATCAAACCGAGTCTGCAATTCTTATGTTATTTTGTTGTGACTAATGCTTCCGAGGGATCACTTTGTTTCCAGAATTTTGTACTTCACAACAGCAGGTGTCAAGTGCCGTGTGGCAGCCGTAAAAAGTTGCCCCGTACTTCACTTCAGTGTTGTTATATTTTCTGGTCCTTCGGGATCATTGATGCCAACACTATAAAGTGTTGAGAATTGAGTACCGCTCAAGCCGGTGCTAGGGGGCGTGAGGGATGTTGCACTTATTCATTATCCCTCATGTACAGACTCAATCAAACCGAGTCTGCAATTCTTATGTTATTTTGTTGTGACTAAAGCTTCCGAGGGATCACTTTGTTTCCAGAATTTTATGTTTTCGACTTCATTAAGTCAATTTGGTCACTTTGGCGTTCAAACCTGCCAAAACCTGTTTAACGTTTGTCATTTCTGAATTACAAAGACCTTTGTTCTTTGCTAAATATTTTTATTAAAAAACATTTAGCTTCGTATCAATGACATTGTTCGAAAAATCTTGTCATAATATTTCAGTTTTATATGCAATGTACTTTGCTGAGAAAGTCATTGTTGACAAATTTTCCCACCCTTGCAAATTTTGAAAGCGGGATTATTGTCACCGTAAACTTACTTTTGGATTCATGTTTGCATAAATCAAAAGTCAAAGTATTTACCGTATTTTGTTACCTTATCCAGAAACTATTTTTCTTTGATATCTGTGTTCAATATAAATATAGTTATGATTTTGTTTATCCCTAGCGTCAAATCATGTCATTCTGTATAGAATTGTAAAATGATGTACCCCATTTTCTCACAGTAAGTATATTAAGGAAACTGTATTAAGCGCACTTGTATAAAACATATTAAAATTCTAGTTTTATCTTAATTACAAAAATAAAAACATGTTAAATGGCAGGATATTAAGGAATGAAAACTGTCAATCAAAACATATTCCCAGGCACAAAGTTTATTTATTTTTATTTATCTTTTAATTTATTTATCTTTTTTGAAGGAGATTACGTCTCACTAACACAGTCTATTTTGGCGCCTTTTCAGCTGTGTGTTATACAAGCGCAATTTTATAATGTATTGATCTTGAACATAGATATAGCATGTCCGTCATATGCCAAATATGATATATCTGATACTTCTTGTATCATAAATCATGTTACAGACCAATTGCTCATTTAATAACTCAGTTTATTGTTATTATCAGAAATAATCTTACATTTTAGCGCAATTATGTTGATGAATCTGATTTTAAATTAACTTGTTTAATTTGATGCTAAACATGATTTTGTTCATAAAGTAAAATTGTTGAAAAACAATACATACACTTTTTTCCAGTATACTTGTTCATTGAAACGGTATTTCATGAAAAAAAAAATTTTTAGGGGTTTCTTTTAAATTATTAAGTATATACTATGCTAAATTTTGATATTTGAAAATAGTGATAATTGTTAAATAATCTCTTTCATGATATAAAAAATATGTAGGTAGAGGTTCAAATCTGTGCATACTACGGGCTGACACAAAATGAATATATAGTGTATTTTGTGTTTTTAAACATCAAATAAAAAATTAATAGAATAACATTCAGTTTTTAAAAAGGACAATTTTAACTTGACCAAAACTAGGGAATACAGCTTCAAACACAAGGTTTTTGCTTTTTTTTATACAAATATGACATTCAGAGAAAGAATTTCAAGGTTTTCAATAATTTTTATGAGGTAAAAGTAGTTACACAAATAATATAAGCAATGATCATATCATTATTAATACAATTGCTTATATTGTTTGTGTGATTACTTAAGAGCGTTTTAAATTTTGACATGATGTGTCCGGACCCAATGAACGGAACCAAAACGTTCTAATAAATTGTTATACGAAAAATGTTTATATACTATAAAAGCAATAAAATATATAGAAGAATTATAGCTCTCTTTGATATTGACAAAAATGGTATAAAATTGCATGGAAGGAACTATTGTACATGAATGACGTAGAACATTTTCCATTACAGGAATGGAAAAATCCAACTGGAGACTGAAATGGTAGGACAACACAATTTATACAAATATATGGTTTCTTTTCAGTAACGGAAAAAATGTATGGAAGCCAGCATTGGTGATGGAAATTTCATAAGCTCTTACATATACCTTTGCCCTGTAAAATTGCTAAACACAATGTCTGAGATGGGAACGGTTCCTAAATGGTATAGATCTTTTCATTTACGACCCAATTTAAGTTGTCAGCCTTGGATGACGTCATTGGGGGATACGATGGACATTGCCGATACGAAAAAGCACATTAATCAATGGATATAAAGATATTAATCCTTTCTCTTGTAAGATTGGCAGATTGAAATTGCCATATGTTTGTGTAATTGAATACAATATTACATAATAATGATGGTCAAACGAATAAAAATGTTTACCATAATAAGGTTAACGATTTGTTTTAATACTTTATATAAGACCATATGGCTGGGTAACTGATCTTGGTTACCATTTTCGTTTGATTCTAGATAATGAAAATTGTCGCACCGTCTTTTACAAGGCAGTTGAATCATACTTTCTTGCTAATAACAAAGATGTAGATAGTGTATCTATGTCTCTGCTAATATACAATACCCAAGAGATATTTTGAGTATCAAAAATGTAAGTGTTCTGTAGTTTCGAAAAACGACTGCGTAACAATAAATTACAAAATACTGGTTGATTAAAATTATTTTGATAAAAGAATTACAATGACAAAGAAAAAACAATAATATAATTATATGTTATTTCAAAAGAATTGTTCAGGCATAAAAAGAAAAAATATTTTTGAATGTAACAGTAAATGACTGTATACTATATGTGTCGGCAAAAGGCACTCTCAAAAAAATGTACATCGCACAACATATTATATAAAGCTGGTAAAGTGATATTTTCAACTTGGTATTTTATTTAATATATTTTCTGCTTATCAAATATTAAACAAAAAATCACTATAAAATCAAATTGTGAAACAGTACACAGAAAAATACTGATTATAAGTGTACGTATTTTAGACTGTGCCAGCTGGTAGTCGTTCCGGAGTATCAATCAAATCAGTAAGGCATGACCAATAAAATCCCTAGGATGATCCATAACAAATATTTTGACAAATTACAAAAGTGACTTAATCTGATGTAATGTTATAACTCTAAAATATGCACCCTGGTGATTTATATCACAGCCAAGTGCTGCTTGTATATACAACATAAGCACCCTGTTAATTTATATGTTACGGCCAAGTGGCGCTTATAGATACACACACACACATTAACTTACTTATGAAATAAGCAACTGGGATAATGTCTCTTATTTTCATAATCATAAGAATAGATTTGAAATATCAAAATTGTCTAATTATTATCGCCTCCTACGTTATAAAAGTTACAGCCACGTGGTTATCGTTCTTTTAGGAATATTCATAAAATTATATCATTCTATTGTTCCTTGAAAGATTTTTTTATATGACATAATGAAAAAGAATCAATATATGTTGACAGAATGCATTCTGCTATTGTTCTATAACAGCTTGAAAACAATCATTTAAAAAACATTGACAAGCTTATTTTCATGTTTATCACAAATTCGCCGGAACTTTCTAAATTACAGAAAATCACACAGAAAACTAGAAAATGCCCATTTAAAATTATATAAGGTAATTTAACTGTGTATGGGTGTTTATAAAATATTACAAAATTTGATTAAGTTACTTACTTTTTGCTCTGGTATCAGAGAAAATCTAAAATTGATATATATATATTCACTTTGAAATTCCGCTGTTTTACCCCGTAGCAAGAATTAATTTTAAAGTGACATTATGCTAATAATTTCATAGTCAAGTTGAGCTGAATTTACTTTATATTTCAAAAGATTGACTGTCAAAATGGTGTTTTATTGGGAAAATGCTTAGGATAAAATTATATATCTGCCTAAAATTTAAAAAGACTGCCCCACTCTTTTTATAAACTTAGCGTTATAGGTGAATTCTAATAGATATTTACAGAAATTTCGTTTGGATCTGTGTGTTATTTATTGTCTATGCGAACTTAATTATTAAATTGAAAGGAATTATGGCAAAATGAAAACTTATTTTAATCTTCACCCGTTCGCTCACTATATACCCTTGGATGGGCATAATGTCACTTTCATCTTTGTTTTTTGTATTTTTATTTTATTTTCTTGATATGAAATTTATGTATGCATAAGTCAAAAGTTTCATGTTAGAATTGTAATTGAACGATCAGTTTTTACGCATTTAATTTTTAATAAGCTAACATCCAATGCGGTTTGTATAGTACAATCCCCCATTTATGTCACATCCGATAAGGGAAGTAACTCTTCCTCGAAGCTAATCGCTTAAATGAAAGGGCATATCGGATAAATATAAAATGAAACCGAGAGAGCCCTCAGGATAAATAAAAATAAAACCACAGACTTGGTTTGATTCAAATAAGTAACGACCCCTAGCACTGTTAAAAGTTAAAAGTAGTATTTAATCTTTAACACTTAACGTTTGAAAAAAAGATATAACACTGGTGAAAAATTAAGTACCAATCCGGCACAACTATTCATCTATCACAAGTGAGTTAAGATATTTTGCACAAAGTTAAAATAAATGGTCCCGTTCGTATCGTACTTGGTTTTATAAGATCTTGTTTAATATTATATTTAAAAAATATCATTTTATGTTGATAAAAATATTGGGAAGTATCAGTTGGGAAAAAAATCAAATTTCATTATTGTAAAGAGGCCAAAATTTGAGTAACTGTTCTTATTTTTACATTTTAAAAATAGAATTGTTAACTACAATGCCATTTCTTAATAGCCTTGTGCTATTTCCTGTTTTTGTTAGGGGTCCGCCTTGGCTCCTTTCTACTGGTTCTTGTTGCTTTGTCTTGTGGGGGTTGCGTTCATTGAACGCCGCGTTTCCTTGTTGATCTTGTTTATCATATTTTATTGTATCATTATCTTTATAACAATTGAACATTAAAAGTATTATCTATTATGTTAGTTACCGATGTTCCTGTCAAACATAGGTATCATTAATTCGAATATTTAAAAAATAGGATCTTTTATGTTTCAGATCAAACAAAAAGAACACTCATACCTGTAATACCTGTCACTGCCATTTGTCTTGCATCCAACGTTATCACAATTCACCCTCACAGAATGACAAAACCGACTTTCTAAGTTTAAAGGTATTGTTAAAGTTTACACAATCAATATGAAATAATAATGTTCGTTTCTGACTTTCTCCTAATTGAATATTAAACTTAAATTTCCCGTTTTTACCAGCGAAGATTATTTCCACTATCGGTTATAATTTTTTCCTGTCCTGTCCTGTACTGTCGCACAGATGATAACATAATAATAAGTGGTTATACATGTCTTTACAAAGGTTTTTTGTTATATGTTATTCATTGTTTGAATAACAATAGATTAACATTAAAACTTTAAATGGGCAATCGTAGCATTGAAGTATAAGTATTATTTACAGGCATGAAACATCTTCTTACAAACATTTGAAGTTTAATCAAATACTTTATTAACAATCAATAACCAAATATGACAAAGAATTAAAACAATAACCAAGTATGTGAAAAGATTAAAAAGCCCCAATAAATCGAATACAAAATACAAAAATGATTTTGCATAAAGCATAATACACTGCTTATAAAAATATAAATGGATATATATACAATATACCATAGACCTAGTGGTTAAGGCATTTGCCTTCGGATCGGGAGGTCGAAGGTTCCAGCCCCAATGGGAACGTTAATTATATATATAATTGAAGGATGAATGTTTCTCGTGGGACTCGTTTCGTGACCCGCGAGGTAGTATAAATGAATGATTACCGATTTCAATCTGCCTGACGCATGTCATTGTGGTGATTCGAGGTACATGGTATGTAAGCAAAAGGTGTCTCATAAATCAGAAATGGCTGGCCCTTTCAGTAGGGGTTACACTATAATAAATAAGACATTTATACAATTTTTGGAGATGAAACATGGAATTTACCACAAACAAAGATGATTTGATTAATTGAATATTATATTCAATATTAAATAATTTGCGCTTGTAATAGTTTCCAATAAACAGGTGCCAATATTCTAAAAATTGATTTTCACTTATTTTTTCCTTTTTTTAATTATTAAGACAGGATTACACTAAAATCCTATAGACTAGAAGGAACATTCTATGTTGCAAGTTTGTTTTTTTTCCTAAAGGACATACATGCACACGCAAGCCTCCTAAAATATGTAATTGGTCAATACAACATTTTATTTTTCAGGTACTGTTAAAATTATTTAATATGTTGTCTATCTGCCAATTGAATAAAGCTTGATAGAGCATATATAGTTTTCTTTGAATTAGATTATATTAAGCTATCAAATTCGACAACAGACAGTCAATGATAATAATATGGTTTAACCTTTTACTCAATTCTCGATAACGTAGTCAGACTGACAGAAAATGAGACTTCGTTTCAGGTTGTCTGTTTACAAACAGATTTAAAAATTATTTCTGATCTTGGTCAGTTTTCATATCGTCTTGATTCTATACATTATATGATGAAGTTCTAAATTTAGAGAGAGCAATTTGATGTTTTCTTGTGGTTGAAAGGTGTTTTCGCGTTCTAAATTATGTTTACAAAGGCTATAGGTGCAGGCTACTCGAGTTGATTATATCAGTATACCATTTCTATGAAAAGGTAAATATAATTATTTGCTTGTAAATGACAAGGGATATCTATATCAGACTGGTTGATCCATACATTCGCGAAACTATTAGTTGTCAAAATGACTTATATGCAAAAATCACAAATTTGCGAGTAAAATATATTACAAGAACTAGCATTTTCCTTGAGCATTATTGTTTTTTCGCAATCTCTGTGTCGTTAAAGTTGATAGCTTTAGCCCAAACTTTAACATTTGATTTGTCGCATCACAAGTAAGGTAAGTTCTAAGATATAAGATGATATTCGGACGCACAAAACTCGTCTCAAAACTTTTTCAACGTCGCGTCCGTCATGCATTCGCCGAACTTCTGATCCAAATGCAAGGACTGAGTCAACGAGTGAGTGAATCAATTAAATTGGTTTAGGATTCAAAACTTCACTTGATTGATCAACGTTAAAAATATATCTATCGTAAATAAGTTTGGACATTAATGTAATTAAGGCATCCTACCAAATAACATACAAAAGAGCAAATTTAATTTCTGGACCTGTAAATTCATGAAATCAATGAACGAAATAATTATAGGACGAACTTGGTTTTGCGAAAAAAATGATCGCGTGAATACATAATAATTTATAGTTTATAATGTAAATTAAAATGTCATAAATAGGTAAATTGAATTTATTATCATGCTCTTACTTGGACTTCTTATTTGTTTGAAAGCATAGAGATCTAAGTGATAGAAATGTTCAGCGAAAACATGTTTAAACAGATTTCTGCTATAAAAAAACAACAACAGAATAATTTTGTAACAATATCAAAAAGCATTCATATATGACTCGAGTGAACCGTGTACCGAAATTTTACTGTTTCTTTAACTTTGGAACAACTTGTTGATTTTTCCTAATTTGAGCTTATCCGAAGACTGTCTGAAATAGTCGATATGTTGCTAGTGTTGCAGATGCAATTCGACCAATCAGAAGTTCTTAATTTCCCCCCATTTGAACAATTAAACAAATCTTTTGAGTGCAAAAAAGGTTTTGTATGCAATTTTCTTCTCTGGCAAAGGAGTCGCAATAAAAATGCCGGTGAAAAAGGACAAAGGTATCACTGGGAAATCTAGACCTTGCCGCCCAATGTGATTTCTTTTTGTTTCCAAAATTGAAATCCTTCCTTGCTGGACGGAAATACAAGTCCCGACAGGCACTTGGATCTGCCATTCATCAGTACCTTATTACTGTGTCCAAATCAGCGTACCGTGACGCCTTCGAGAAGTGGATACATCGGCTGAAACATTGCATTTCTAGCCACGGGGAGTACTTCGAGGGCATGAAATGAACACTTTTGAGCTAACTTGAAATTTGAAGTCTCCAGATAAAAGTAAGCAATACACTTCGAACATCCCTCGTTTATATCGTTTAGTTTTTTTCACAACCATAGAGATCTAGTTTAACAATTGAATTATTACGTATATCCAACGTAGTTAGTGTGTGCACTATATCATGATTATTATGGATCATAAACCCAAAACAAATATCGTTTCTTGGTGCTGAAGGTCAATGCGAAAAATCACAATCAACACATTGAAAAAAATAAAAGATAATATATCGGAGTGGTTCTGCACACGTAAGATTAAGTAAGATTAAGTAAGTACATGTACTCACGTTGGGTATAAACTGTTTTCCCAAATCTAAATTAAATGTTTAACATTTCATGTCCCATATAGTATAAACATGTAACAAATATTTTCCGATCAACATAATGTACTAGCAATCAGTATCGATAGTTACTTGACTCAGAGCTGCACGGTACATGCAAGGAAAATGTGTTTTTTCTTTTAAGAACAATTTTAAATGTGAATATAACTAGGCAAAATCCCTAAAACTGTGCACATGGTCCAAAGTTATAAGCTGCACATCAAAGGAAAAGAAAATTGGTTTATAAGTCAAAATCTAGGTCAACTGATACTTTTACATCTATAACTGCACATTATTCAATCGTCATAGATGTTCATCAAAAGACAAGAAAGAAATTGACCACAATCTAGTTCAACTGATAACAAAATCCAATTTAAATCTAAAACAGTACGCGTGGTCCACATTTTATAGCTTTACCTCAAATAACAAAATCTTAGGTCACTGTGTTCCCTTGAGCAAGGCCAATTTGACGCAATGGTTTCAATTTAAACAATCTGTAAACGGGCCAACCAACCAATGTTTTATTTCAAAAATCAAAACTCTAGCTCTCTTCGTTTCAGATAAACAAATTCAAATTAATTTTGAGTTTTCTTAAATGTTTATAAGGTCCCCTATATTTTGTTTTTGTTGCTTCTTAACAATGAGTTAGGTTATTTTGTTTAAGTATACAATACGGAAGTTAAATGAGTAGTTTGTTTACATTTTGTTACTTTATTTACTTTATTTATAACAATTGATTGTATATTCAACACTTCTTTAGGTGATAAGCATTAACATGCTTTATTATTTAAATATTACACAAGTTATGTCACAGAATCTGGGTTATTATAAGCTTTTAAGTATCAAATACCTTGCATTAAGGTAGTATACCCCTTATGCATTACCACCGCATTGACGACTATTCAAATACATGTAGGCTAAAATTACTGTCATTTGCATTGAAGCTGTGGGGCGTTGGATCAAGACCCAGAAGGGGCAACCTCTTTTCTTTCTTTTTTTCTTTGTTGCATTATTTATGTAGTATAAGATCCTTAATTGAAAGAAAAAAGTGTTTGATTTTAATTATATTTTTTTTATTATTAGCATTTATTGGTTAAATAAAGCCAACTTTAATTGGAAATATGATATCCGATATTTTCAGAGTCTAATAAAATAAAAACTACGCGGTGAAACTAATTTATAATTCTCAAGATCAACCAATACACTTAAAGAAAAAAATGGGCAAACTTTGAAACCAGCCCCATTGTTGTAAATATGAGGGATATTTTGAATAAGGCTTTTTCTGTAGGGAAATTGTCAAATATGTGTTTAAAGTGGGTGGGGTAGAGTAATATTTATAGAGATATTAAAAACATGAATGAATAAATAAATAACTCAACATGGTTTGAAATCATCGCAAAAACATACTTAAACAAGCAGAGAAATATTTTGTTCCGGAATATTGTATTCCGTTTCTTATTCATATAATTATTTGAAAAGTAATTTTGCATTAAATTTAAAAATCGTTCCAGAAACAACCATAAGCTTATGGAACAATATAATTTTACTGTCTTTATCTTTTTATTTATTTTTTGTTAGATATAGGTTTGAACACTTAAACGGAATAATATTGATCATCGTTTTAAACTTGAAATGTCACATTGAAAGTTCCATGATAACCGCCGTATGAACTCATCTGCGGGTGTAACTAAATTCAAAATTTTACTATTTCATGTTTAAATGTTGAATTCTGCTTAAACCGGTGCTAGGGGGCGTGGACGGTAACTTGCACTTTCCAGTACTGTCCATGAACAGCCTCAATCAAGCCGAGCCTGCAACATTTTCAATTTTGTCGTGTTGGACTTTCTTTAGGGATTCTGTATTTATCTATTTTAACTGTTCTGAACTATCGGTATATTGCACAGCCTACATGTTGAATTGACAATAGGTAGTTTTTAGCATTTATGACAATGCATGTATTTTATCATTTAACAAATATATCAATTATGTTAAATGATATGTTGACCTAAACCTATTATCTTATAAAGTAGAAATAATTAAGTTGATTTCAAACTTGAATCAGTTTAACCATCAAATCAACTTGTTAGTTTAACTATCAAGTTACAAACTTACGTTAAAGCTACAATGTCATAGCTATAAAGAAATAAGCGCCTAACGTATTAAATCAAGGTTGTAATTATAATAATAAACAGAATCAATTGAAAAGATTTTAAAATCAGTGTATCAATTTTCCTTAAATTCAATTCCTTTAATTTAATTGCAGCATATAAATAGTGGCTGTTGTATTTTCAAGATCACTGAAGATCTATGTGTAACATTAATACTTGGGGCATGATGACTGTTGGAGTTTGATTCCTCCTAAAAAGCCGACTCAAACAAACCGAGTTCTCATTTTAACGCATACTATATGACCCAATGCGTTGTTTTGGAGGAACTTGAAACGTTTGTATGCTTTGCAATTTTACATTTGAAAAATTGAAATAGTTTGATAAATGAATATGAAAAAAGTATGTGGTGCCTTCTACATACAAAAAAAACCCACAAAAACAACAAACAAACAGAAAAACGAAAGGCATATGATGTATAAAATTATAAAATACAAATAAGCCAAATAACTAGATTATAGTGGCATGACGATTTTTTCGATATCGTGTTAAGTTTAATAAATAATATCTTTCGAGAGATGCACTTTATAATTGTAATCATGATATTTAGAAAGGTTTAAAAACTGTCCCCTCTTTTGGGAATCAATAATCATGTTCCTTTCTTTTCCTTGTAAAAATTTATTTTTCTATAGTTTTTACAGTTTGATTATGTATTTTGTTTATCCCTAGCGTCAAATCATGTCATTCTGTGTAGAATTGTAAAATGATGTACCCCATTTACTACATAATACTGTATTAAGCGCACTTGTATAATACATATTAAAATTCTAGTTTTATCTTAATTACAAAAATAAAAACATGTTAAATTGCAGGATATTAAGGAATGAAAACTGTCTGTCAAAGCATAGTTTCATTTTGTATGTACAAATTGTATTTATTTTTTATTTATCTATTAATTTATTTATCTTTTTGGAAAGGGAGTACGTCACACCAACACATGTCATTTGGCGCTTTTTCAGCTGTGTGTTATACAAGTGCAAGAATATAATGTATTGGTCTTTTAACATAGATATAGCATGTATCGTACGTCATATGCAAAACATGATGTATCTGATACTTCTTGTATCATAAATCAGACCAATCACTCATTTAATAACTCTGTTTATTGGGCTATCCATTTTAGCGCAATTAAGTTGATGAATCTGATTTAACATGCTTGATTAGATGCATAACATGTTTTTTTTTTCATAAATTAAAATTGTTGAAAACAATACATACACTTTTTTCTGATTAACTTTTTCATGGAAACGGTATTTCATGAAAAATGTTTTTTTTTTAAATAATTTAAGATATACTATGCTTAATTTTGGTATTTGAAAATAATAATAATTGTAACACAATCTATTTCTAGATATAAAATAAATATGTAACTAGATATGCCCTGTTAAAAAACTGTGCATACTACGGGCGGACACAACATGAATATTTTGTATTTTTGTGTTTTTGTGTTTTTAAACATCAAATAAAAAAAATGAATAGAATAACTGGCAGATTTTAAAAAGTACAAATTTTACTTGATCAATATTAGGGAATACAGCTTCCCATACAAGTGTTTGCTTTTTTAATTTAAATATGAAAGAAATAATTTTAGAAAGAATTTCTTTATCATTATCAATACAATTGCTTAACTGGTTTGTGTGACTATTGATACAATGTGTCGGAACGAATTTCCTATGAAAGCATTTAAACATATAGAATATAGAAGAATAGCGCTCTTTGATATTGACAAAAATGGTATAAATTGCATTGATGGCACCACTTATATGACATAGAACATTTCCTCTACAAGAATGGCTAGAAGACTGAATTGGAAAGATAACACGATTGACACCAATATAAGGTTTCTTTTCAGCAACGAAAATAATGTTTGGAAGTCAGCATTGATGGTAGAACATTCGTGTGTTCTTACTAAACGTTTGTTAAAACAAAATCACTGACAAATGGAATGAAAACAAAACCGCAGACTTGCTATGATTTAGTTTTTAAATGAAAAAGGCTGGTGCAACTTCTGTCACGTCTTCTAACATTGATTCAACAAGTATGTAATCTTCAACGCTCATCATTTAAGAATAAGATATGACAATACTGAAATTAAGTACCAATTCGACACAATTGTACAGCTATCCCACAGTCACACTTGTGAGTATAACTATTTTGCACAATGTTAAAAACCGTTGAAAGAAATGATAGCGTACTTGATGTCAAAAGGTCTTATGAAATATTATTTGATAAATATGTGTACTTTAATGTTTACGTTTTCTCTTTGATGAATAACCAGCCTTATCAATAAACAAGTTTTGAAACCGATTTCGTCATTAACTCCGCACCCAAACATGTATGTTTTGTTTTACGTAGCAACAACACAATTCAGCTCTGAAACAGAAAAAAATGATTTTGGCTTACCTCGGGTGTAGCAAATTTAAAGAAACAGTATGAGTTAAATGCACCCCACCTGCTGGAGCTAAGGGTTGCATAGACTCCAGTAATTTTAACCCTTTCGTCGCCTCTCTACGCTGGCTGCAATTCTAATGCCTCGATATTTAAAGGCAATCCCTCAGCCACAGGATACATCTGAATTTCAACTAAATCTAAATACCATGTCCTGTTTTGAACATATGAATGTGAATCGCATCAAAGAATCGGGCGTTGTGTTTGCTGTTTCCTATTTACAGTTATTTTGAATATTACAGAGGTGACGATATTGATGTTATTTCAAAACCTCACATGCCGATGCAGATCGTAAGAATGGGTTTTGTAGCATGATTGCCAGGTCTTTGAAAAAGAATTAAATTCTAATAAACCTTATATGCTTTATACTTTTAGCATCTAGAAATGAAACAAACAATTGTATTACATACCGATGCTGCAAATGTCTAATGGCGCCTTTTATATCATGCATGCTTTTTCTAATGAACTTCCCCTATCATTGCCTACCAACGCTCCTCCAAGACTGTACTGAATCGTACTAAGATTCGAGATTCTAAGCTTGTATTGCCAAAAACATTTTGGAATGTCCATCGGCATGATTGGCCGTTCAATGAACAAACAAATTAATTAGAAAAGTTTATGTACACACATAAACATACAGATGTTGTAAATTATATATACTTCTTTTAATTAGTTAATTATAATTATGAATTTTTAATATATTTTGCATACTATGCAAAATTTATCTGTTTATATGGGTAAACCACCATAAATGCTTAGAAAATTCAATCAAATTAAAAACAACCAGTCACATATAATACAATAACATATTATTATATTATAATGATTAACCGTTTGACACCCATCAAACGTTTAGACAAACGTCTTTAAAAAATACAAGCTGAAAATGGACCACAATGTTGATTAGCTGAATGAGTGAAATTTTCTTCCCAGTTCTGAATAAACAATCTTTGTATTTCATTTTTTTTATTTAGTTTATTAAGAATTTTATTCAAGCTGTAATTTTCACAACTAATTGTGAAAGTTATGTGACAAACTGGTCATTGGACGCACACAAATGTGACATCACTCTAATTGTTTTTGGGATACACAGCAACAGACAGAAGTAGGTCTCAGGTTTAATACAGACCAAACAGTGACATCGTTTTACCAAGGTATATTCATAAGGTAAGTTCAAGAACAATTGATAAATATTATTAATACTAGTAAATGACAATATACCATCAAATAGAACTGCAGAAGATATTGTGTTTCAAGTTATTAAATTGTGACTCATAATATGCTTCCATAAAACTATGATGCTATTGAATCCTAATAATTATAACGAAAGTCACATCTTAATGTAATAAACGTTTCATGAAATTCGTGACCAAGTCTTTCCTAAACAGAAAGATCGATGTACGAGGCCGATATCCAATTTACACACCGTTAACCTATTGGCTTAAGCTGCATTTGATGTAATGCACACAGATTAGTTTTAACACAGCGCATATACAAGTAAGCTTTCATTAACGTTCTGTTTAAATATATAATTTGCATTTAACTCTGCTTTTCCCTTTAAAATAATAATCAAAAAAGCTAAGTGTGTAATTTGTCAATAATAAAGTCAATGGGTCTGTAATGGAAGGTATGAAAAAGAATGAATAATCATGTTGATAGTATTTCGTATCAGACATTGTTGTTTCTAGGACATTTGCTGCCGGACAGTTGGCCCCTCGGGCGTTTGCTTCCTGTTTTTTTGGGTTTTTTTGCTATGGCGACTTGTCATATGTCAGAGGGCATCCCTTGTATAAATATTAAGTATGTAATTTAACAATGGAACCGTTCTATTTCACTTATTTATGGATGTTATTTTGTTTTCACAAATTTGCGCGAAAGTTTGTGTATTGAAGCACAACGGAATTTCGACAATAGGAGATGAAGTTTGGTATCAATTTAACAATGTAATATTTCAACTTTTTTAAAAGGGGGGTGGGGCAAATGTACGCCCCTTCCAAGGATATGAAGGGTGCAAATGTCCACCACAGCAAACTTCCGAGGGGGCAAATGTCCGGATACCCAGGAGACTACGAAAGACTGGCATATGAATATTGTTGTCTGAGATACATGATCCGATATTATATTTTATATAGCAGATTATAAATTGTTATCGAATAAAACATGATCGTTCAGCAAATAAATTTGTATACTAAATCACCTATAACTTTATTAACATTTCTTTTAATCAAGAATTTTTTGAATAATACAGTTTTACCGTTTCTATCGGTATTTGAAATTATAATGGAAGATGTGCCCACCCTACGTAGACCAATCCACTTTAAGTACTTGTATATGCATGATACTATATAGCAAGTGTTGGAATATATTTATACAAAATACTTTTAACGTTGTTTGTGTAGCATTTTTTGAGACTAAGTCCCTTGCTTCAACGATTTCAGGGCATATCTGTTTTGATTTTTCGCCGGTTGAACAGAACGGCAATGCTGCCAACTCAAATAGAGCAAATATAGGGGGGGGGATAAACGGGGATTTAACAATCTGAGTGATCCCGCGGTTGGGACTTCGCTATATTAACAGTGGGTAGCTGCGGTTTCCAATGCAAAGCATATTCAAATGGGCGTTATTTTAATCACAAATTCGTTTGAAAACGGACATATTCTCGTTATTATTTTTTTCGATATGGATTTTCGGTACAATTTTTATGTACTATGGATTTTTTTAGAACGTTTAAGATGTTTTAAATGAATTTGAAGCGTCTATTTTTGTTACATTGTGAACTTAATGACAGAAGATCCGCTGACATTAATATTACTTTGAAAAACTTTGATACCCTGTCCATAATTTTATTCAAATATTTGATATAGGGATGTTGGAATAATTGCTAAGTGCATTCATTAAACATCCAGTTTTTGTGAGTCATAGACAGGAATGTTATGACAATCATATACATTTTATTTTTATTTTCATTTTCTACTGTTGTCTTTGCATGCGCATAGGCAGGTCTATTTTTTCACGTGTTTTTTCATGACCGGTCTGTCTGACTAGAGCAGACCTGTGCACGTGCAAAAGATAGACCTCATAACGGACTTTCTTTTGTTTAACAGGTCTATCCGAAAAATATAGACCTGTCACAAACAATAGAGGAGGTGTGTAACGGAGGTCGAAATACTATAAGCTTCAATCAATCAACGGTGCAGAGAAGGATAACAGTTCAGTGTGCGATGGTTTATTAGACATAAATAATCCTTGCCACTGGCTCTTGTTGCTGGATCGTGTGGAGGTTTGCGTTCGTTGAACGCCGCATTACCTTATTGATCTGGTTTATCATATTTTAAAGAATTTAATATGATGTTTCAGAGAATGGCGAATTGAAGTTTATTCACAAGATCACATAAAGATTGCTCACAGAAAGAGACTAAAAGCTTCAACCACCTGAAATTCACTTTGATGTTTAGGAGACGTTTGCTTTATCATTTGTTGAACACACTGTTTCCTGCTGTTCTGATAGGCTTTTTAACCGTATGTTTGCTTTCTAGTTTTCACAAAATTACAATGGAAAATTAAAAGTTCAAGAAAAGGTTTCTTTATAATTTACAAGTCGCATACGTTGATCTAGTTTTTCATGTTTGCTTCATGCGTACAAAGAGGAACATGAAAGCAAAATGACAAAGTTCACCGTGAAAATTATTTAATGTTTTCCCGAAACAATCAGAATTTTTGCGAAACATCTTTTTTTTAAGCCAATGATCTTTATGACATTTTTCTGAACAATTTGTTAGAAAGAATATTGAATGTCAGACAGACTTAAACGCAAAAACGTTTCAAACAAAAATGTATGTTATGTTTATTGATAATTGCGCATGATTTATGTTTAGAGAAAGTCCATATTTAGTATCAAAAAATTATACTACTGAATGAAGGCTATTTTTACAATATTCGACTATGTACTTTGTCAAACATTCACATTTCTTGGATATTTACTCGCCTGACACGCGATGCTGATAAAATATAGTGAGCTGTTTCACTGGGTAATGAAAATCAATATACATGTTTCTGATAAAAACAACTACAGTAACTTGTACGTGAATAAGTCATTAAAATAGAGAAAAACAGAATCCCCAAAGAAAGTCCAACACGGCAAAATTGTAAAATGTTGCAGGGTCGGTTTGATTGAGCCTGTTCAAGGACCGTACTAGAAAGTGCAAGTTACCGTCCACGCCCATAGCATAGGCTTAAGCAGAATTCAACATTTAAACACAAAAATGGTGAAACACACAACAAAATGAAATGCTTTCGAAAATTATATAAAAGACAACTATGACTTAACACTTTACTTATATCGTTAAGAAGTTATCTCTCTTGAAATTTTAATACATTTATCTGAATATATATGCAGGACGTTCATTTCATTTTATTGCAATTAATACAAAAACAGATAAAATCATTTGTATATTTGACCATATTTCCTGGTTTATTTTATTTACATAGCTAGGTGTTCTTATCACATTTACTTTGTCTTGTCTGTTTGCATAGGTGGCACTATTCAAACTTAGCCCGGATTCTGGTGAAAGAGTAGGCCTTGCATTTACCATTTTACTAGCATATGCTGTTTATTTTGACACCTATATCTGAAAGCATCCCACAGACGTCAATTACAGCCAGTTTGTTATGTAAGTATTATGTTTGTAAATTGAATATGAATCAACATGTTAATTTCTTTTCAACATCCTGGTAAAGTATTCTGATTGTAAAATGAATACAAACAAGCATATCAATGTCTTTTCATCACCCTCGCAAAGTTTTCTGTTTGTAAAATGAATACGAAACAACATTTATATAAAGGTCATTTCACACTCATTCTCACTTAAGTACGACATTCCATGTCTTCAAATGTTCTATGAAAATCTGTGGAGATATATAAGCCCGAACATTCTTGTAAAATGTTTTTAACAATTGGTACTTGCATCAAAGATTTAATTTGAGCGCAAGTTTACTAGCCTATTGGTTTGATTTTGCTAGTGGCAATCGCTTTTGCAAGGAAGGGGTACGAAAAACAGTCTTCAACTAAATCGAAGTATGTTTTCATTGCACGTATCTTCGTACAAAAAGTCGTGGTTAACAGTAACTACAGCTTATTTTCGTTATTCTTTTGCAGATTTTGACATATAAATCTGTTTTTTGATATTATGAAAATTAATTTTCTCAAAATCAAATTTGAATTGCTTGTCTTCAAAGTCGAAATCATTTACGAGTCTTAATTGCAAAACAATGTTAATTATACATGGTAACTGATAAATGGTTATTTCAATAGCAATATTAAGTCTACAGTAATATAGTTCACATAAAATATGAAGAGTAAGAGTATCTGTGTAACCATTTTGTTAAGGATTTCACGTTAATTTGGATTTTACAAGCGTAATTTTTAGAAAATCATTTACGAGGCTCATCAATACCATGCGTTTTGCAATATATTTTTCAATTATTTCAATGTTATAATACTTCAGATATCTAGAGCGGATTTTTGTCTTGCTTATATTCTGCCATTCATGTAAACCATTTCACAATTTCTCATAAAATTCCCTTGTCAAACAGAAAATTTCAACATTTACGAGCCTATCATTTACGGGACTCACCCTCTTTTCACATTCTCTTGTGATTTATTCTGCTAAATTTGTTGAATTATTTTTCAACTTGTTAATGGAACGTTGGTATTGTTGGAATAGTATTCTTCACGAAAACAAAGAAGTATCCATGTTTTTTTTTTAAACATACGCATCTGAAATGTGTTTTTCACTTGCAGATAGCTTCTAAAAAACATAATTTTGATATTGTAAATTGGTATTCAGACGTTTTTGACTATAATACAGTTCAATGGGATACTTACTCTCATATACGAATACATTCCAAAACTTATACTTCAAATCACAAAATTGAAGTAAAACATTTGAAAACAGGGCGTGTTCCCGTTTATTTCTGGCTGAAACTGTCCGTAAATGGGTAAATTTAATTTGGAATATTCAATTCGAGTAATAGGATAATTTTGAGTCTCACTGCTTAATCAATAGAAAACGCAATAATGATTTGAGTATCTTGTATTAACTGTAAGTTAAAAGGTTCTTTGGAGCAGAATTAAAGTGAGAACTTACTAGTATTTTGTCCTTAATTAAAACACATTTCTGAAAAACGTTATAACATTTTCATAGATGTTTCATTTAAATGGACAAATGGACTTTTTTCATGCATCTTGATATAATATATTTTAGTTTTAATCTAAGATACTTAATATCTGTTTAAACAAACAAACTGTAGTAGCATTGTTTTGCAGTCAATTGTAAGATAATAGTAATAAGATTGACTTGTCCCGTAAATGAGCCAGAGTAAAGAAATTTAAAATAGTGATTTTCTCAATGAAAGTGATATTTCTATGAGAAAAAATGTTTGTTTTCATTCGTACTATTGTTTTTCCTGTTTACAAACTTAACTTGGATTTTAATGCAAATCTAGCAATTTTGTTGGACTTCTAAGAACCATTTATAACGATCTTTTTACTCATTTTTTACTATTTTCAGTTCAAGCTGTTTTAAATATTGAATAATAAAGCCACCTTGCCAAGGAATATCTGCTCCATTTCATAAATAAATATAGGTTAATCTTCAATCATTATAAATATATAATTCAAAAGTATTTACAGTTCTTTCTGTCAATCCATAGATCTGGAGACTGGGTGCACTTACGGACAATTGAAAAATCATTTACGAGTCCTTAATAAATTGTCAATATATGAGATGACGTAAATTATTTCACATTTGACAATTGAATAATAAATAAAGTAGTGTACTTCCAAGAATTCGTCAGTATTTTTCACGTTTTCTTACTCGTCCTATTGTATGGATCTGTGGATTTTGTAAGGTTATTCATTTTGAAAATGAGTATTTTAGCATATTCGATATAAAATGCATTTCCATGAGTTGGTTTTTAAAAAGATATATTTTTTGGTCAGTTCAATGATTTGATTCTCATTTCCAAATGTTCAATGTAAAATAGATGATAGAAAATTTATTTAAAGAGACAAAATAAAATTGACATACCATATGCACAAATTTAAGGACCAGTGTCTCGAAAATGAACGAAAATTTATTTTCTGGGTTCTATCTAGAAAACCTGTCTTAGGGAAAAATCTAGGACATCTGTACTGGTAATATTTTATATTTAAGATGTCGAGATACTTATAATTTTGGAATGGAATAAAAAATTTTAATATACAAGAAAGTTCATTTTTCAGTTCTAGAATTTATGAAATGTCGGTACTTAAGTGAGAATGAGTGTTCAACATCCTTTTGTAAAAAGAATAAAAAACCAGCATCTGTATTAAAGTCTTTTTAACCCCCCCCCCCCAAAAAAAAAAAAGTTTCATAAATTTGTAACATGAAAATGCGAACCAGCATTTATATAAAAGTCTTTTCAAACACCACTGGGCAAGTTTTCTGATTGTAAAATGAATACAAACCAGCATTTATAATATAAAGGGTCCCATTTCAACACGCCCTCGGTAAAGTTTTTCTGTTTTGTAAAAAAAATGAAATACGAACCAGCATTTATATAAAAGTCTTTTTTAAACACCCTGGCAAAGTTTCTTCTTCATAAAATGAAATCAAAGTTTTTTAAAACCCTAGCAAAGTTTTCTGTTTGTAGAATGAAAACAAACTAGCAATGTGAATTTCTTTTCGATTCCCTACCAAAGAACTTTCCCCTATTATATAAGTAATCTTTTTTTTTCAGAATTATTTTTGCATTATTACCTTACAGTTTAAAAATATTAATTCATATATAAATGCGTATTTGCTGTGCATAATTTATATAATTTAGACAAAACATTTATAGATCGATCTAATGTATTTACACCATAAGAGAGTTAATATGAATCATATGGCTACTTTCAATTTTGCATACTTTGTTCCAGTCACTTTAACATAAAATGTATAAAACTTTGTATGTTATGAATCGAATCAAAACTAAAAATAAAATGCAGTGTAACTAGAGAAGGTGCTTTCAAGTTAATGTGTAGGGATCTGACATTATTGTACTTTTAACGTTATGGGATAAAGCTGAGTCTTTTTTGTATTTTTATAGGGCTTGCGTATCGAGCTTCAGTCTTACTCCTACAGACGCAAGCTGTTCAAATCCCGAGTGTCCTTTTATCTGGATATTTAACTTCAAACCAGAGACACAGTCCAATTCCACGATGGTATAACACTTGATAAGGTATCGTTGCATCGCTAGAAATCATTTGCAACCCGGCCCGAGGTCATATAGGCGGAATAATTTCCTAACCAATCGTTCCTGGAGAAGTTACACCAGTACTATTACTACCTTCCTCCGTGCTAAACTATTACCAAAGCCATCTTCCCGGGGATCGAACCCAAGCCAGAGAGGAACTGATTAGAAGTCATCGACTCTAACCCCTCGACCACCCGGAGGCGGTTATACTGGGGCGTAATCATGCTAGAATGTAGCATATGTGAATACCCTGTCATAATATTTTACTTTTATTATAAAATTGTTTTGAGATTCATTGAGTATATCTTGGAGTATATAGATTTGTTTGGGTATGATAACGTTCGGTTGAGATCACTAGTTTTGGGTTGGTGTTGGTAGTTTTCAGTCCCGGAATCAACACGGCAGTAGGCCCACATTGAATTCCACGCACGTGGTTTAGCGACCTTATCTTTTCCCTGGGCAGATCTGTAAGCAGTTTACTGTACTATTTGCCTTCAATTTCGCAAGCAATGGGAAAACTTCTGTACAAAAGAGATCAAGGGGTACACAGTTCGAATGACCCGTAGAAAGGATTTTTCATTGATCAATCCAACAACGAAGTTACCTGCGCCCTTGAGTCGCCCTATTCACAGTCGAAACGTAATCCGGACGGGCCACTACATCATCGTCTCGGTTGAGCATTAACATTTTGTAGTCAGTTAGTCAGCACTACGTGGCTGGAATGCCTGCCTGCACAGACCGGGAAGATTTAAAAACATCCCCGATATACAACCATTATCTATATTTCTCTTTCCCGAAATACCCGCAAACATTTTTTCTTAAACAACAACAAAAACAAAGGAGACAAAAAGAAAACAAAAACTTAAAATACCCTTATAACGAAAAGTTAAAAAGGTTATCATTTTAAGGGGAAACACGAATACAATTTTAAGTATTAAATTATTTTTTATAACGTTTATGCTCTCTTTTTTTGTATTTGTAAAATCGGGTTAAACTGTATATTTAATAAAGATTTACAGATCTTCAATTCTAAAAATTTCAAAATAAAAAGATTAAAAAATTTGTTAAACCCCCCATATCTGTCCCTTAAGATAATTAAACTGGTGCGGTTTGAACATTCGACACAAGCGGAGCCAAAAACCCCAAAATTCCCAAATGACCCTTAGTTTCAGGCCCGCTAATTTTTAACCTTTAGATCACCCCCCACCTATTGTAATTATCGACTGTTTTTCGTAAATAATACCCTTGAAAAAAAAAAAACACACTATTTTAACAAATGACCCCATACTTTTTATAATGGC
>NW_026865257.1:0-63180 GCF_026571515.1 Ruditapes philippinarum
CCATTTTAATATTCTTCTAGGTTATTTACTGGTTTAAAATGTTTCAGTACCCGACTTACTTGTTTTCTGGACAAGAATAAACCTTTTTTCTAAATAAATGTTTTCATTTCTCTGAAAGTTGTTCACCATTTTTGTTGTGTTTTATTTTTCTCAATAACTTGTCAATTGTAACACTTATTGGCATGTACCCCTTTATCCGCCCTTGTGTCTTTTGCATATGTCTAGCTCGGTGCCATTCAGGATGGTTTGTGTCGGGGCTGTGCTATGTAAACGTTGCCTTATCTTGTTGATTTTTTTCTTTTTTTTCTATCAACATTAGAAAAATTAAAGCGTTTACTTTCAATGCTTAGCTAGTGTATCTCAGAATCAGTAAACATTGGCTATTCCAAGAGAAAATAAAGCAATCGTATGATCAGAACCATTTTTGCCCTAAATATCTTTCAAAAAGTCATAGAAACAACAACAACAACAACACTGTAGTTTTCTAGAAAAGCTTACAAGTATAGTAATTTAACATATAAAATATAGGTTATAAAGTGGTAAATGAATGATAGCAAGCAAGCCACGATCACTGTAAAATAGTTTCAGAAACACGTGCGGTATTAGTTTGCTTAGTTCAGCTGCGTTTAATTTCCAAAGTATACGAACAAAGTTGCAGGTTTTTTTTTTTTAAATTTCCTCTTTTTTTCTTTATTTATTCGGTCTCTAACTATTTAGAGAACTCAACAATTGACAGAACATGACTGTGCCAAATAATAACTTTTCATTGTAATTGATTTCGTAACGAACTTCAATGTAGACAATGTATTAAATCGTTTCAAAAGGCGAATATGTAGTCTTAACAATCGAAACTACTCGGCCCTTTCCGTCAGTCTTCGGATAAGGACCTCGAATACAATAGTATGAATACATAGAAACAATACGGTATTTCGGTCTTACGCTAAGAAGGTAGACATGTAAACAAATGGTAATTTAATGCTGTGAGTTGTTGACAAGCTTATTTCCAATATATCAAGTAAATGCACACCTAAAATAAGTGAATTCATAGATACAATAGCAAACAATACGATTTTTGTATATTTATTATTATGGTTGTAGAAATCGAAAGTACAACCTGCTGACATTCAGTCGCATTTGTTTAAAATTGTAAATCAGTGGGCATATTTAAATTAAAAATGGTTGTCAGATATATTTTCAATCATAATTGTACCGAAACAGACTTAATTTTCTGTTGGATGTCAATTATATGTAAATTCGTTTTACATCTCTCTCTCTTTATGTTTACATCTGTGACCACGTGGTAGAACTACTTTCACTCCGTATTGTTTCCGAGGTGATTATGGATAATAACCGAGGCAGTTCCGAATGGTAGTCTTAATAGATGAGTCTGTTGGTTATTATACTCAGGTGCAAATTAATTTTACTCTGAACTGCAATTGTCTGCATCGCCCGGAGAGATGGGTCTCTGGCAAGTCACTTTTCTATTATTTTTATACTTAACTGCACATTTGTTGCTTTAACTTTACAATGACCTACTTCAACAGTCCAAATGTTTATTAATATCTGCTCCAAATATAATTGTTTGAATTAAAAAAGAAGTACTTTCACAATGCCTGTAGAAAGAACTATTTAGTTTATTTTCTTAAAAGCGAATTGCACATGCATGAAACCATTGTTAAGCGGTAAAAATCCTACCTGTCTATAATAAAAACACAATATTATGTTCCGGAGCATGTTATTCTGTTAGTATACAATATTTATGTGTGTTAGATGACAGGCCTGAGACATTTTATGTTTCGGCTCTTTTGAGAATCAACCATGGAAACAATGTAATTTTATGGTTAATAAATTCAAAATCAAAATTTCATTACATATAGCTTTATACCTTGTATTGATGAGGGTTTTATAATATGTCTTGCTTAGATTGCAGCAGAAAAAAACAAAAGCTCAAAATCTTTCTCTATCGATAAACATGCACAAGTCAACAATACTGTTTGACATAATAAAATAACGTTTACACAAACAAACAAAATTTATTGGCAAGTAAACATAAGTACGAGTATTTCACATAATAAGTATATTTTTTATACAGGATAACAACTGTTTTAGACAAGAAAGCATGATGTTTTGGCACAATAAGCCAGATTAACACCACCTCATACAAAGCAACATAACAGTTTGACAAAACAGGACAGCACTCAGCCAGGTCAATATAACGGTTGAACAAGATATCACTACTAGCCGACATAATAAGACATGAGTTTGACAAGTTGGCACCAAGTTCCGACAAGATAACACTACTGTTTCACATAATGAGACAATTTCTAGACAAATTACCACCACAGTTGGACAAGACTGCATGCTATTTTGACATAAAAGACATTCTTTAAGCAAGATAACACCAATTTGAACACAATGACATGGCAGTCTGACAAAATGTGACGGTGTTTAGACAAGTCAATACCACATTTGGACAAGACAAAACGACAGTATAACATAATACAACAGTGTCATAACATACCAGGATTACATTTGGACAAGATGACACCAACTTCCGACAAAATAACACTACTGTTTCACATGATAATACAATTTAAAAACAATTCAACACCACATGTGAACAAGTCTGTGTTCAGACATATTGAAATCTTTATTCGAAAAGATGGCGTACATGTTAGACATATTAAGACTTCCATTCGGCATGTTAACACCGGATTTGGACATGAAAACATGACGTTTTGAAATGATAAGACAGTGTTTAAACAAGTCAGCACTACGTGTTGACAAGATAAAATGAATATTTGACTTAATAAGACTTCGTTAAGACAGGTTCTCATAAATCATTGGCAAGCCAACACTTCCATTATACATAATAAGACTCTTTTAGGGAAAAATAAAACGAAATGTCACAACATGAGGCAGCTATGGCGTCTAAATATACGGGTCAATTGAATTCCAACGCGTATTTATAACTATTACGGTTATTTGCTTAATATAATAATGTGTTTTATAAATAGTATGTTTGGTATTTTACTTCATATTTTAGACATGTATCTCGAATTTCATGGAATTCCAAATAAACGATATTATTTCGGCTTATGAGTGACTTCTACAAACGGTCATTATAGTTTAAGATTATTTCGTTGTTGTTTGCGAGAATTACCGAAAAAATAAATGAATTAAAGGTGAATTACAATATTCTTTACTTTTTTCTATGTTATAAGAAGTTAATTAAAATCAATTCTGTAAAAGTAATCCAAAATTATAATTGAGAAAATTGTTGAGAAAAGAAAATAATTTTAAAAGAAATAAATTCTTCTGCGGTTTTAAATTTACTCTTGTTGTTCCAATCTAAATGTGAATTGGTTCTTTCCAACAATTTATTGAAATTTTCTCAATGTGTTTGTATAACATTTTATTTTTAGTTTATTTGACTTTAAGACACATAATTTGTTTTATGTCAAATTTTACAATATGTCTTATTATTCGTTATGTTTATTTGTTTGTTAGATTTTGTAACTTGTTATATATTTTTACAAAATTTAGGGTCTCGTTTAATGCAAAATTGACATAAATAAATATACCCACATGCCTTTGTCGACATCTTCAGGCAATTATCGCATAATGCAGCAAACACATATAATCCTCTATCTACAAATACGCAAATAATGAACCAGTCCAATGTGTATAATGTATTTTGTTAAATTTTGAACAAAACAGTTCTGTTCTATTTTGTTTTATAGTATTTTAGCATACTGATACCGAGATTGTATCAGATATAATATGAATTAATACCTATGTTACTATGTTACCAAATCTAGGGTATTACAGGGCCATTATGGCAAGATCTAGGTCATATAATGCAATTTTGGCCGCCTTGCTACTCGGCATTATTTTTCCATAATGGGCGAGTAAATTAGCGCACGTGCAGAATGACGTAATCAACTCTCATAACTTTCAAGATGGCTGCTGACGTTGAATGAACTGTAGTCACTTGAAAACAATGGGTTTTTTTATATTTTAAATGACATAATTAATCACAATCAGCAAAGCTTATCATTGAATATTTAATATGAAAAAGGCAAAGCCTCAAAGCGAGCTCGATGTACTTTTAACGTGAAATAGTATGAAATAATCGCTCATTTTTATTTCAAATGCTGTGACGAATGCGTGTGACGTCACACGTATTGTGTTAAATATGGCTCCGCCCCTGTCGTTAAATGAATAACGAGTTTTGAAAACGTTGATAAAACTTTGTTTGTTTATTTTATTTCACTCTATAATTTTTCAAGCGAAATAAAGATAATTTAAAGTGAAATAAATGTAAAACTTAAAACGTTTGTGACATTAAAATAGCGTGCTTGATTTGATTGTTTTTCACGTGCTGTTTGGCGCTACATTGTGACGTCACGTAAACAATACTTTAAACGTCTGTACAGCGTCAACGACTGAATAAAAGATATTGGTGTTTGGATTCATTTTCTTAGTTAGACCATTTTCTTTTATTCTAGATAGTTTTCACAACAAAATTCGACAAAAAATTGTTTTTATTTATCAGATTTTTCAAACAAAATGGCGCCTTCAATTTTCATTTTATCATTCGATATTTTATACACAGCTTCCGTTATTCTTGTTCCCTGTCCAAGTATGGTTCCCATAGACGTGCGCGGGTGACCAGTCTACACATCCGTTTTCAGTCAGAATTCCTTAGTTTTTTATCGTTATCTTTAAATTCGAAAGGTTGCGATGTGTCCAATTCGGTACTTCGGACGAAAGTTTTCAAAACCATCACTTAGCAGGTACTCGCGTTACCGTAAAGCTCGCTTTGCGAGCAGGCCCTTCGGGCCAGCTCGTCGAGCTCGCTATAAACTCAAGTCGATACTTTAGTTGACCCTCAGAAATTCCAAAAATGATTTTAGATTGACTGTACGAAAAGGTCTGATTGTTCGCATTTAGACCTAGACAGTCTCAGGAACTTCGTTCTCCCACAATGGTTCATAATAACTGGCAGATCAGTCTAAAAGCTATCGTTTCAAAAAAAAATGTAAAAAGAAAGAAAGATCTGTATTTTCATAAAAGCATCAATAAAACAGACATGTTCTCTTATGTTTAATTTTGGTTGCCTAGTTTTCTTAGTTATCGATGTTAAACTTCGAAACAAATATTGTTTAATTAGACAAAAATGCCGTTTTATTTAAAAGTCCGCTTACCAGGTTCCTGCCATATGTCCCTAAACGGGGCCGTATTTCACACATGGTTTACAGACGTTTTTATCTTGGTTGCTATTTGAATTTGCGATAATGGCCTCGATTTCATAAGTCTTTCAAACCTCTAGCCTGTATCGCGTTATCGTAAATCGCTTTCGAGCATGCACCCATCGTATTAACCTCTAATTAAATTATTCGAGAACTGGTTATGATATGCTTTTTCCGACATTTTTATTTATTATTGCCAAGGTGATCTCATTGTAATACAAATATTTTAAATATTTGATCTAAATTAAAAACGGTTAACTTGATACAAAGTTTTTTTAAGTTTACTAGAAAACAGCAAATCATAATATGTTATGGTTTATTTGATTAGTATTTTGAGATCAGGGTTGAAAAACGCTTAAAATTTCAACAGAGTTAAAGAATGTTCATAACTTATTTATAACCACATTGAAATGTGCAATATAGCAATGTCACGCATGCGATTGAAATACTTATTCTTTTGAATATGTGCTATGAATCAATAGCTTAGCATTCTGATAAAAAGAGAATTGTGCAATGAAGCAACAGGGGCGTTGTACATGTGTACACGCATTCTAATAAAAAGAAAAAAATGATGTGCAATCAGAGATAAAGATAACTAATTCAAGTCTTTGGTGCAATGAAGCAACAACATGTATACGCATGTGCAATATTAACTCTGTTAAATAAGCGGCAATATGCAAAGAGGCAGGAGTGTACTCGCAATTTGAAGATCCTTTATGTTGTAATTAAGGTTGTTACCACACTTAAGTAAGATTTTATATATGTATATAATTATGTTTCTAAAACATTTTTCAAACATCGAAGAATATGTAAAATATGCACTGTTTGTCCACATCATATGTAATCAGTAAAATATATGCATAAATTTCTTATTGAAAATGTGACTTATATTTTATAGAAAATAAATTTAATTTAAATTACCTTTCTTTATTAACATGTAATGTAAATTCGGTAATAACTTAACAAATAAGGCTTTTTGGAAATTACAAAATTGATAAATCTTCATTTTAGAATTATATTCATGTTATAAAACCATTAAAATGAGTTACATGATATTTAAATAACGCACCCGTCTGGTGTATAAGATGAGTTATATAAGTTCTTTTCTATAGTATTAATAGCATATGAATCAGATATGAATATATACAATAAGACGATTTATCACAGTTTCAAACAGCTTCAAAATTTGGTTCTGGTCTTGGTTCCATATATGGCTATTTTGGTAGCATATATTGAAGAATTGGTATCATATAATTTGATAACCAAGTTATATATTTCTATTTTGGTTTCATACATTGATAAATTGGTTTCATATATTGTTAAATGAATTAATATATTGACAATTCGGTTTCATATAAGGATATCTGATTCCATACATGGCTACTTTGGTACAATATATTGAAGAACTGGAATCATATATTGAGAAAATCAACTTATATATTGCTACCTCGCTTTCATACACTGACGGTATGGTTTCATATATTGTATTTGTGGATTAATATAATAGATTCCGGTTAAATAAGATGTTTTCAATTCATATATAGTCGAAGTGAACTTATATATTATCCAAATTGTTAAATAAATTGAAAAAGAATAATATAAGACAGCCATGGCTTTCCATACCTATCCAATATTAACAAGTACATTGTATATCGATGTAATTTTAGACACAGCAAAAGAAAAATCCCAACCTTATTTTTAGTTATTACGATACAGGTTAAATATAGTACAATAAAATGTTTATGAAATTTAGACATATTAAGTCGCTGGATTTTGACATGCATTTTACATTTGTACTACATTGTATTATTAGTGATAATACATTGGAAAGATTCTGACTGATTTCGGAGTGCTACATTTTCAATAAAGGTAAATAAATAATGTTTTATTTGAATGCAATTGTTAAGTATTACTATTCTTAATGTATTGTAATGTTTTTGTTACTCCTTACACCAAACACTGCCTATCTACTTTTCCTGTAAAATAGGACTTTACTGTAAGTTTATAGTAATCGTTGTTAATAGGAAAGGTAAGACATGCCTGAAAACTCGACAAGACATTTGAACAAGTGGATAATTTTGCCATATTTTTATATGGAAATATATTACTTTCATTACAGACATTGTGACAGAATGGTGAAGCAATCATTGACAATATTCCTGCTTATACTAGTCATAAGTAAGTAATTTCCCATAAGTTTAAATAAAATGTACATCTCAATGCAGTTTCACATTATTTACAATCATGGTAGGTAATTGACTGGATCGCTAGAGCTGGTGGTCGAGTTTTGTATTTGTTGTTAAAGGGACAAGTCTGTTACATAAATTCAGCTGGTTAAAATTTGATACATAAAATACAATATGGTCCATCTGGGATGATCTATTAACATTCGTTGGATTGTCCAGTCCCTTTAAAAGATGACAAGACAGAAACAGGTTGGAAATATTGCAGCTTCAGGAGGACATCCAGTGATGAATTGCCATCTTTGAACGTATAGACTTTGAAATGCAAAAATGAAAGAGTGATAGCATTGAAGCATAACATAATGAAATTGATACATTTTTATAATTAAAAAGCGGAACTCTCACTTTTGCATTTCATTGCATTTTCATTTTTACTTTTACAACAGGTGAAAGCAATGGAACGTTAAGTGACTTTCTTAGCATGGCAACTGACATAGCCGGTGCCCTTGGAACTGAGAGTTCTGGGCAGGTAAAATTCTTAAATCATTTATAAATATATACAATATATGTATAATATATGTACATTTTGTCAGAACATTTCTCTGAATTATACAATTATTCAATATTATTGGTTCATTTCATTTGAAGTACAACATGACATTTCTCGCTACTGCTTTAACAGTAACCCTATTTACTATACAATTAGGTCAATATACATTTGCAACATGCATAATTGGTTTAAATTTGACCATTTTAGTCCCTTGTTTATGTCAGCACAACTTAAATATATTTTATTTCTACAGTTTGAGAGAGGAAAAGGCTGCACGATAAACTGGTCATACAAAGGACAAATGATAGGGTTTAAGTGGAAATACATTGGGATCTGTTCTGATTCTTGTACTAAAGAAGTGGAGACAGTGTTTTACAATAGTAGAGCCGGATCAATAGAACATTGTTTAGAGAATTTATATCACAAAATAGCAAGACATGGAGATCTCTAGAAAAGTGTTATGAACATAGTGAGTTTGTATGAAAGACATGACGTTCCATATATTCAAAGGGTCTTAAAATAAACTCTAAAAGACGAATCAGGAAATATGACATTGAAGACATTTGTATATATTACTCTTTATAATTGAATGGCAACAGTTTTTCTTTTATTCAGACATATAATGACACCCAAACCTCTTTAGCACAAATCCATATATACTGGTTATGAGCTAGATTTAATCTACTTATGTCGCAACATCTTTTTTTCGGCTTACTTACTTTCCATTTCTAATATGTTCATACAAATTGTTTTAAAGTTTTCTTTATTCTTTTGCCCATTTTTGTCTGTTTTGACTTTTTATTATTTAGATGATAAACATGTATAGCAGTCTTTGATATAAACAACCTAATATTATGGTGTTCTTAATTACTTTGGGAATGATCATACAAAGTGAAATACGAAAATTACAAGCACTGGCATCCATTTTTCGTTCTTAAAAAGCACCACGTGATTAAATGTAAAGTGTAAAAAGGTATTGTTTTTCAAGTTACATTATACGTGGTGTAAAAGCATAGAAAAATTATGATAACTCCCATAAAAAATTAACATCAAAATGATTGATCTATGAACATCTACATCTGAATCGTACAATCCATTCCAATTTCTTAAAACAATGAAAAAAATAAAGGGTGTTTAATACTTTGAGGTCATTTTAACGTATTAAACTGACTTGTTAAGATGTTTGTATCCTTCTCAAACCGGGGTTCGAGCAGTACACAGGTTGAGACAATGACAAATGATAAGAAAACAGTACTGAATAGCTACAGAATCATACTAGAGATTGCTTTTTCATAATCGACGTAAAGAAAATGAGCCACGTCACGACAAAACCAACGTTATGCGTTTGCGATCAGCATGGAACCAGACCAGCCTGAGCATCCGCGCAGTCTGATCAGGATCCATGCTGTTCTCTTTCAGTTTCTCCACTTGTAATAGAGTTGGGAAGCGAACAGCATGGATCCTGATCAGACTGCGCGGATGCGCAGGCTGGTCTGGATCTATGCTGGTCGCAAATGCATAACGTTGGTTTTGTCGTGACGCGGCTCAAATATTGTTTTACCACTGTAAGAATAGTTCTTATTTTAGAAGTGCCGAAAATTGATAATTGTCGTATGTCAATTATTTTTCAAAAGAACTTCTTTTTATAGGATATATACATGTATCCATTGAAATCAGATCGCATGGTATTCTATTTATATTTCCAGTACAAAGACATAAAAATACACATTCGTTCATAGTTAAAATTAACTCAAAATTAATCCAAACTTGTACAAATAACTTGAAAAGGTAAAACATTTTGATCATTTTAAATGTGTATTAATGAAAATAACTGGGAAGTTAATCGAATACGATATTATTCAATATCAAAAGATAATTTTTTGCTTTTTTATTCAACATGTGTTTAGTGATTTTTTTACCAAAAGAATTGTAAGTTATTAATAAGAGTGTTAAGAGAAGCAGTTTTGAAATTTAAGGATACGATTGCAGTTATTAGTTTTAATGTCTCTGAGAATATGGTTGACATTGAAGATGTACGTCGCTGAAATTACATGTGAAAACATAATAAATTATTCAAACTTAAGGCAAGATATATTGCTTTCGCTTCAAAACATATATGATACTTTCACGACTACATATACTAAAACGAGATTTAAAAAAAGGCATCTTTGCAACGATGGTGTAAAACCAGCCTTTTTCCATATTTAATGATCAACATTATTTTTTGTCCAATCACATTGTAGTATTTTTCAAATTTCTGCTAAGTCTAACTTTGGTTAATGTGTACTAACTAAATAACTTAATCTGTCGTCTAACCAGTCTAACAAATTTCAGTAATGCATTATATTAGGGAGGAGTTAGAGGTGTGGTTTGCACTCTGAATTGGAAAATATAAAGGTTAGCAAAACAATGCCAACGTAAAAATAATTAGGCTTTCTAAATGTGAGGATACAATCAAATGATTTATTACATAGATAATACATGTGGGGCACGCAGAGACAAATGATTACATAGTAACTTATTTATATCCTTTTAACTCTAAGAAAAATGTCTGTTATAAATTGCTGACTGTTTTAACTTTATATTTTCTAGAAAAAGTAACCAAAAAATTATTTTCTTTCACTTGATAGGAATGAACTGCATTAACAATCCAATGATATTAAGAATACAATGATTACATTTTTGGCTGGAAAACTCATTGTAAACTGACCCCCTCCACCTGTAAACTGTTTTACAAATAATTAATAATCTCTAATGTATTTTTCTCACATTTTCCATTTATTTTAAAAGGATGTACACATTTCATTAACTCCATTGTTTTTACCTACATGTAATTACTGTAGATAAAGGTATAAATTCTGTGACATTTCAGTAAAAATGTGCCTGATTATATGTTGAAAGGGCCATTTATTTAGCTTATCTAAATGTGAAATGTTAGAAACTTGACAAGGTGTAGACATCTTGTAGAGCGAAAGGGCGGAGCTATCAGTGATTTAGAGAAATGCCTTGTTTTTGTGAAAAAAATAATGTTGATCATTAAATAGGTTAATGTTTAATAATATGCATTAACAAAAATAATTGGTCGCCTGCCTGCGGCAGGCTTGACCAATTATTTTTGTTAATACATATTATTAAACACTAACCTATACATGTATTTCTCTTATTACCTTTTGGTTATGTTACACCTGGCATAATTCTATAATATGGTACATTGTAACATGACGTAAACTTAGAATCCCAAAACTGCATTGGATTGAACAGCCAGATACTTAATAAAACACGGGTAGGAAATGTTAATATCTTTCATATAAAGATTATTTTCATTTAAATATCCCATTATTTTCCTTTTACTTAATACTTAATATAATGTTTTCCTTTGTGACAGCATAAATGACAAATGCGCGAAAAGTAATAAATCGTTAAACGGCAAGAATAAAACAATATATCTACAGATATATGTTTATAATATAAAAATTAAAATCAATTATATCAAATGTTTCTGTTGTAATAGGGCAAGATATCCTCAAAGTTCTGTCGTAAGAATTTGACGACATATTTTATGTATGCTATTCTTCATTAAATTTATACGTCATTTAAATTGTATAGATTGAAAAAAAACTATTTTGTAGACTATTATTAGATACAAGAAATGGAAATCCATTCACGTTTAAACAAGTGTAATGTGTCTTTATCATATATAAGTTATTTTTATTATATGCGTATGCAAGGATGTACTGTTTATGTTTATGTATACTATAGAAATTTAAAATTTATATTAAAAAGATCCTGTAACGCAATTTTTTATGGTTCTATATCATAAATCTGATACTCAAATGAAGAGTTATCAATAGTGTATGTTTCAAAAAGATATTACCGAATTTAACATTTCAAGTAAATAAGGGGAGGTAATTAGAAATCTTTTTTCGATAAAATCTTAGCCAGTTTTTACAATCAAATCTGAATGCATTAACATTACCTTTTAATTATATGTATATAAATATTTGCTGTACATATTTAACTCATACTTGGATGTTTTGAGACCAATTATACACTTATATAAAATTTCACTTAAATGTATGTTACATCCTTAAGTGCAAAATTAAGGATCTTTAACACAGTATGTTTTGCTTTGTTAAGATCCGACATAAAACACAAGATACACCAGACCTGGTAACTAAGCGTTATATCCTAGCATTCAATATTTAAACAGAACAAAACAAAACATTATTTTATTTACGATTTATACATAATCACTTCTATATGTAAAAACTTATCACTATAATATAAATACAATAAAGATATCACATTTTTATGTCAATATTGCAAGTAATATAGAATTTGATATAATCATAACATTCAGTAATTTCAGTTTCATTTGGAGATGGAGAATGAATAACAATTGTTTATGATAAAAATCTGTATTTTTAAACAATTTCGTAGAGTTTAAATATATTTGAAAACAAGAAATCATTTGAAATTTGAGAATATGTTGTAACAAAAATATCAAAATAAATTTTAAGTACTAACAAGATTGTTCTTGATTTTAACAGATTTTAAGACAGAGAAAAGAACACAATATGCCCTGTTCTATAATCGCAAATTTCCATTGTTATTTATATTTCGAGAATTACTTCTCATTTGATATTTTATTGATTTTTTTAAACTTTTATTATTTTTTTTGTTGTAGTTCACAAACTTTATGATTCCGACTTTAGAAAATTAATTGCCTCTCCTCCTTTTAGTAAGGTCATCAGATACCAAAAAAGCTACACTTCAAACCTAAAGAAGGTTTGCGGACTCGTGTTAATAAATGACAATGTTTGTAGTTATTAAGAAACAATTTCATATGCCGATTACCTCAATGAAACCCCTGTGTCAGAGCATACTCCGATATATTCAATAATAACACAGTTTGAATATTGCGAATGAATCTCCTTCCAAAAATACCACACGTTTTTACTGCCCAAAAATATATTTTATTAAGTAGACGAAATTTAGAGAAATTTTAGTTCAAGGTAGATATGGTAGCAAAGTTGTGGCATGCATGATGTCCATTATTTTCAAAATGTTATTCCATATCAATTCCATTTATTTCCTAACTTATACTTAAAATAAAACGTATTATTACTTAATATGAACTTTGATTCATTTAAATTTGGACAAACTAGAATTGGATAAAGTCATCCACATTTCCTTTTGCAAAATGATAACAGTTTATTTGTCTATGATAGCTGATTACAGAACAAAACATCTGTACAAACAATCTGTCAAAAAATTACAGCCTGTATAAAAATATCATCAAGACAATAATACAATTAATTGGACACTCTTAAACTGCAGTAAATTTATTCATATATTTAACAGATTAAGTCACAAAGATAGTATTGATACTAAATATCAGACTGAGATAACATAGAACAATGGTGACAATTTATATCAGAATTATATTTACAGATTTATCACACAGTTGACAAGATGGACTTTTGGATGTTAGCACTGTACGGACTTGAGTGGATAGAATACATTTTATATGGTAAGTTTGTTTGGTTATAAGGCACGTTTTTTATTTATGTTTTAGCAAAAAGGAATTCTTTATTCTGATAAAATAAACTTCTTAACATAAATATGTTTAACGCTGTTCTTTGCATTTCAATTGTGACTATATGCTTATTAATTTTCTCGTTTGTGTTCATTTTACAGTGATTTGTTCGAGTTCTGACCCCATGTCAGGTGCACTGTTTAACTTCAGACGATATGAAGATATTTCTTCTTTGCAAGGAAATTATAAAGTTACTGTAAGTTTTTTGTCGAATAATTTTACCATGCACACATCTGGAAAATCTGAAATGCATTTTCTTCTTCTAAAGAAATTTGTGAAATACCACAAATAAAACATAAAATATGCACAGGTTATCCTGACGTTAACAAAAAGTAACTACTAGAACTGCCACTGTCATGGCGTGAATACCCCCGCATACCACTTTGTCAGAATCAACAGTGGCCATTAAGAGCTCATGGGCATCCTCCCTGCAAAATCTGAGTTACTAAGCAAGTGCATTGCTAAGATGCATCAAAGTTAAAACCAATACACTGCGGACAGGCATTCTTAAGCATTTGAGCAGACAAGCTTATTGTTGTAAAAATCCCAGTGACTTGACCTTTGACACAGTAACCTAAAATCAATAGGGGTCATCTACTAGTGATAAACAGGTCATCTACTGATCATGACTAACCTCCATACCAAATATAAAGACTGTGGGTCAAAGGAATCTTAAGTTATTGGGCGGGCAGGCTTTTTAGTCAAGGCCCCTGTGACCTTGACCTTTGACCCAGTGACCACAAAATCAATAGGGATTATCTACTAATCATGACTAACCTCCATGCCAAATATGAAAATTGTGGGTCAAAGGAATCTTAAGTTATTGGGCGGGCAGGCTTTTTAGTCAAGGCCCCTGTGACCTTGACCTTTGACCCAGTGACAACAAAATCAATAGAGTCATCTACTAATAATGACTAACCTCCATGCCAAATATGAAGACTGTGGGTCAAAGCAATCTTAAGTTATTTGACGAAAAAAGCTTTTTTAGTCAAGGCCCCTGTGACCTTGACCTTTGATCCAGTGACCTCGAAATCAATAGGGATCATCTGCTAATCATGACTAACCTCCATGCTTAAGATAAAAATTGTGGGCAAAAGGAATCTTAAGTTATTGGGCGGACAAACTTTTTTAGTCAAAGCCCCTTTGACCTTGTCCTTTGACCTTGTGACCTCAAAATCATTAGGGGTCATCTACTGATCATGACTAGCCTTCATGCCAAATATGAAGACTGTGGGTCAAAGGAATCTTAAGTTATTTGGTGGACAAGCTTTTTATAGTCAAAACCCCTGTGATCTTGACCTTTGACCCAATTACGTCAAATCAATAGGGGTCATCTTATAATCATGACTAACCTCCATACTCAAAATAAAAACTGTGGGTCAAAGGAATCTTCAGTTATTGGGCGGACAAGCTTTTTCTAGTCAAGGCCCCTGTGACCTTGATCTTTGATCCAGTGACCTCAAAATCAATAGCGCTCATCTAATAATCATGACTTGCCTCCATGCCAAATATGAAGACTGTGGGTCAAAGGAATCTTAAGTAATTTGGCGACAAGCTTTTTTAAGTCAAGACCCCCGTGACCTTAACCTTTGATCTAGTGACCTACAAATCAATAGGGGTCATTTTCTAGTAATGACTAATCTCCATTCCAAATATGAAGGCTGTAGGTCAAAGGAATCTTAAGTTATTGAGCGGACAAGGAAAAACCGACGAACGGGGATTCCAGTATACCCCCCCCCCCCTTACATTTTCATTGTGCGGGGGTATAAATATTAATAGTGGTAAGTTACAAAATTATCGCTTGGAAATCCAAAATCCCATTGTCCAAATTTTTTTACAATATTTCTAAAATTTCTTTCGTTTTAAACTGACCAATAAAATTTTAACATCTTTGTTGCTTTTTTACAAAATTACCAATCAAGTTTTAATACAAAATAAGGTACATGTAACATAACATGTTACTTAACAACAATCATCACCTGAATATCTTATTAGTCACAAGGTTTAACAACTTAATCAGTACAGGCAGCTTAATTGACATAGTCACCTCAATATATTAAAACTTTTAGCAAAATTGATAAGCCACATTTAATTTTCCGTTTACATAAATATTTATTTGCCATCTGTTGTTAAAATATTAGACATTTGTCACTTTGATATATTTTATATTTCTCACAGTCTTTTAAAGTATAGTCTTTTTAGATAATAATAATACTAATAATAATAATAAAAAAATAATAATAATAACAATTTTAAAAGTAAAAAGCATGCATATTCATGTATTATTTTTTCGTTGTTTTTCTGCTGCACAACACAACAATAACAATGGAATAAATATTGGAAACGTAGAAGAACTGATGGTACAGCATACGAGAAAAATTTCAAATCTATAATTGAAATCACTTCCATTAGATGGGTTATGTTCTAACTAAGAAAATGATTACTGATACTTGTATATTTTAATTAAAAAATAAGAAAGATATGACTGTTTAACTGAATTTTCTAAAACTACAACAACAACAACAAAGTGAATTAAAAAAGAGTTCTAAAAACACTTTTAGAGAAAATGTCTCAATTTAATGGATAAGGTTCTAGTTAAGAAAAACTAAACATATATTTAAAAAAAAAACCTTGTTTGAAACATTCGTCAAGTTTTAATGATTTTTACTGTTTTAATTATGATGACTTACCGCTGGTAAAGGACATTATCCGGTGGTCATAGAATAGAGAAAAACAGAATCCCTAAAGAAAGTCCAACACGACAAAATTGAAAATGTTGCAGGTTCGGTTTGATTGAGCCTGTTCATGGACGGTACTGGAAGGACTGGTTAAAGTTAACCACTGGATAACGTTTTTTATCCTTAATTAAGATAACTTTTAAACAGAATTTATCCAACAGACACATTTTAGCCAGTTGATAATGATTTTATCCGTTGGTTATCACTAACCAATGTTTTGAATAACCGGGTCCTGATGATCATGTGTCTCTAGACTTAGAAGAAATTGCACTTTAACAATAAAACATTCCTTTTCCAGCATTTTAACGTCACATGTGAAATGTACAGGGTAAGGAACGGAGAGAATTGGCAATACCATGCCGATTGTGTGAATAAAATCACCGGGGAAAGGCTTTCCGTTTTATCAACGAACGAAACTTATGCTTTGACTAGTTGTATAAAACAACTTTCTCAATATCATACTAGGTTTGTATAGTATCATTCACATTGTTCCAAAGAGTTTTAATTAATCTTCGTGAAGTTGAAATGTTCCCACTGGTCTTTCGTAAATGGGCCTGAGATATGTTGCACTTTCTATAACCTCTCACGACCATACTAAATAAAGACCAAGTCTATGATTTTCAACTGTTTATATAAGAATGGTTTAATACTAATAACTTATAGTGTTTTTCTTGGAAGAAAACATATTTGACATTGATTCTTATTATATTGACAGGGGTGATTCCGGAATTTCCAACAAAGGTAAACGTGTATTCATTGTATGTTGTTTATTTTTTTACAAAATTCATATGCTGATATGTGACTGAAAACTATTAGTAAAATAATCTGAGATACTGTAACCCAACTAATATTCGCGACCAATTAATATTCGCTTTATTCGCGGATGGTCACGAAGCGCGAATATTTGTTTGCGCGAATAAGTCCGCACCATTTCGCGAATAAATTGGAGAGAATTTTTTATTTTAGACGTTGTTCATGCAAAGCTACTTGACCGGATATGGGCACCTGTTAGGAAGTAATGAATTGTTATGAATATTGCCATAAAGCAATAAAAACACAAACTAAGTAAACTACTACTATTTCATAAATATCCAAAGAACTCTATGTCAATATAGCAATCAAAATAAACATCCACATTTTAATACTATTAAATATAATAATAAATGTTTGAATAAATCGTTTGACAAAAGTGGGAAAACTATCGAGCATCACAAAAGGCTATTATTTTTTGGATCCTATAAAATAATTGTTTGAGTGAATTGTTAAGACAAAGGTGGTATAAACCTATCGAGCATCACAAAGGGTATTGGGTGTACATAATTACAAACAGTGAAATACAAAATGGTTTCATACTAGTATCGATTTTTACCCGTCAAACTTAACAGCCTGTATTATAACATAATTTTCTCGGCGTGGGTTCGATCCCTGATTGGAGAAGGTATTTTTTTTTTATGAAACGCTTAAATTGAATTTCTTAAAGATTTTTCTAGATAAACTGTGGGTACAAAATATAAATATGTTATAGAAATAACGACATGTTTAGAAATGAAGACGAACTATGCGTACATATATAGAGAAAATGTTTTGCTGAATTTTGATCACAATTCACTTACCAATACAATATAAGGCTAGCGTATTGTTAATCCCATTTAAGACACCAATAATGACCTCAATTATTGAAGATTAATAGTCGGCAAATGGATTTTACGGCCCCATCGGACTCTCCAATCCGCGAATATTTTTTTGTCGGAAATCAAGAAAACGCGGAAATTAATATTCGCGAATATGTCCGACCTCGGCAAAACGCGAAAATTTGTATTCGCGAATATAAATTGGGTTACAGTACATGTATATATGTTTAAAGTAAACTTTTTAGAATCAAATTGGCAATGGAATATGTTATTATGCACATATTTAAAATATTGTATATTTTCAACAAAACAAAAACCTGGAATAGAATTTAAAATATGATAATATATCTGATTTTATTTTAGATTTTTTTTTGGGACAGAAGATTCTAGGATTCAAGTGTAATCAATATAAACCTGATTGAAACATAACATTTAGAGCATTGTTCAAATAAATGCTTAAATTTGTATCATAATTTTATTATTTAATTCATAGATTATGAAAACAACAGACCGAATACTACTAGCAACACTTACGACCAGGTATATGCATACATAATTTAGTTAATATGAAATATCTTAAATAGTACTGTTACATTTAACATATTTTTACAGGTCCAATAAGTCACGATTGTGAACAAAAGGGTAGATTTTTTGCAACATATAAAAATATCTTAACTGAATAATATTACAATTTGTTATTGTTATGCCACAACCATTTTTGTATACATCATTCACACATATTATCTAATAGGCAAGAAATGTTGTAGATATTTTACAAAGACTAATAAGTATACACAATAAGAAAGATTGGATGTGGTAATTACGCAGTGCTACAAAATAAAATCGCTAGATAGATAGAGTTTCAATTGCAAATAAACCTTCTGTGAGTGACTAAAGAACAAAGCTGAAAAATGTCTTTATTTTTCGAACAAAAGATCGAGGGATTATTTAAGTGAAGTTCTTCTACAGACGTTACAAATATGAAGACTGTGGGTCAAAGGAATCTTAAGTAATTTGGCGACAAGCTTTTTTAAGTCAAGACCCCTGTGACCTTAACCTTTGATCTAGTGACCTACAAATCAATAGGGGTCATTTTCTAGTAATGACTAATCTCCATTCCAAATATGAAGGCTGTATGTCAAAGGAATCTTAAGTTATTGAGCGGACAAGGAAAAACCGACGAACGGGGATTCCAGTATACCCCCCCCCCCCCCTTACATTTTCATTGTGCGGGGGTATAAATATTAATAGTGGTAATTTACAAAATTATCGCTTGGAAATCCAAAATCCCATTGTCCAAATTTTTTTTAAAATATTTCTAAAATTTCTTTCGTTTTAAACTGACCAATAAAATTTTAACATCTTTGTTGCTTTTTTACAAAATTACCAATCAAGTTTTAATACAAAATAAGGTACATGTAACATAACATGTTACTTAACAACAATCATCACCTGAATATTTTATTAGTCACAAGGTTTAACAACTTAATCAGTACAGGCAGCTTAATTGACATAGTCACCTCAATATATTAAAACTTTTAGCACAATTGATTAGCCACATTTAATTTTCCGTTTACATAAATATTTATTTGCCATCTGTTGTTAAAATATTAGACATTTGTCACTTTGATATATTTTATATTTCTCACAGTCTTTTAAAGTATAGTCTTTTTAGATAATAATAATACTAATAATAATAATAAAAAATAATAATAACAATAACAATTTTAAAAGTAAAAGCATGCATATTCATTTATTATTTTTTCGTTGTTTTTCTGCTGCACAACACAACAATAACAATGGAATAAATATTGGAAACGTAGAAGAACTGATGGTACAGCATACGAGAAAAATTTCAAATCTATAATTAAAATCACTTCCATTAGATGGGTTATGTTCTTACTAAGAAAATGATTACTGATACTTGTATATTTTAATTAAAAAATAAGAAAGATATGACTGTTTAACTGAATTTTCTAAAACTACAACAACAACAAAGTGAATTAAAAAAGAGTTCTAAAAACACTTTTAGAGAAAATGTCTCAATTTAATGGATAAGGTTCTAGTTAAGAAAAACTAAACATATATTTTAAAAAACCCTTGTTTGAAACATTCGTCAAGTTTTAATGATTTTTACTGTTTTAATTATGATGACTTACCGCTGGTAAAGGACATTATCCGGTGGTAATAGAATAGAGAAAAACAGAATCCCTAACGAAAGTCCAACACGACAAAATTGAAAATGTTGCAGGCTCGGTTTGATTGAGCCTGTTCATGGACGGTACTGGAAGGACTGGTTAAAGTTAAACACTGGATAACGTTTTTTATCCTTAATTAAGATAACTTTTAAACAGAATTTATCCAACAGACACATTTTAGCCAGTTGATAATGATTTTATCCGTTGGTTATCACTAACCAATGTTTTGAATAACCGGGTCCTGATGATCATGTGTCTCTAGACTTAGAAGAAATTGCACTTTAACAATAAACATTCCTTTTCCAGCATTTTTAAACGTCACATGTGAAATGTACAGGGTAAGGAACGGAGAGAATTGGCAATACCATGCCGATTGTGTAAATAAAATCACCGGGGAAAGGCTTTCCGTTTTATCAACGAACGAAACTTATGCTTTGACTAGTTGTATAAAACAACTTTCTCAATATCATACTAGGTTTGTATAGTGTCATTCACATTGTTCCAAAGAGTTTTAATTAATCTTCGTGAAGTTGAAATGTTCCCACTGGTCTTTCGTAAATGGGCCTGAGATATGTTGCACTTTCTATAACCTCTCACGACCATACTAAATAAAGACCAAGTCTATGATTTTCAACTGTTTATATAAGAATGGTTTAATACTAATAACTTATAGTGTTTTTCTTGGAAGAAAACATTTGACATTGATTTTTATTATATTGACAGGGGTGATTCCGGAATTTCCAACAAAGGTAAACGTGTATTCATTGTATGTTGTTTATTTTTTTACAAAATTCATATGCTGATATGTGACTGAAAACTATTAGTAAAATAATCTGAGATACATGTATATCTGTTTAAAGTAAACTTTTTAGAATCAAATTGGCAATGGAATATGTTATTATGCACATATTTAAAATATTGTATATTTTCAACAAAACAAAAACCTGGAATAGAATTTAAAGTATGATAATATATCTGATTTTATTTTAGATTTATTTTGGGACAGAAGATTCTAGGATTCAAGTGTAATCAATATAAACCTGATTGAAACATAACATTTAGAGCATTGTTCAAATAAATGCTTAAATTTGTATCATAACTTTATTATTTAATTTATAGATTATGAAAACAACAGACCGAATACTACTAGCAACACTTACGACCAGGTATATGCATACATAAATTAGTTAATATGAAATATCTTAAATAGTACTGTTACATTTAACATATTTTTACAGGTCCAATAAGTCACGATTGTGAACAAAAGGGTAGATTTTTTGCAACATATAAAAATATCTAAACTGAATAATATTACAATTTGTTATTGTTATGCCACAACCATTTTTGTATACATCATTCACACATATTATCTAATAGGCAAGAAATGTTGTAGATATTTTACAAAGACTAATAAGTATACACAATAAGAAAGATTGGATGTTGTAATTACGCAATGCTACAAAAATAAAATCGCTAGATAGATAGAGTTTCAATTGCAAATAAACCTTCTGTCAGTGACTAAAGAACAAAGCTGAAAAAAATGTCTTTATTTTTCGAACAAAAGATCGAGGAATTATTTAAGTGAAGTTCTTCTACAGACGTTACAAATATGAAGACTGTGGGTCAAAGGAATCTTAAGTAATTTGGCGACAAGCTTTTTTAAGTCAAGACCCCTGTGACCTTAACCTTTGATCTAGTGACCTACAAATCAATAGGGGTCATTTTCTAGTAATGACTAATCTCCATTCCAAATATGAAGGCTGTAGGTCAAAGGAATCTTAAGTTATTGAGCGGACAAGGAAAAACCGACGAACGGGGATTCCAGTATACCCCCCCCCCTTACATTTTCATTGTGCGGGGGTATAAATATTAATAGTGGTAAGTTACAAAATTATCGCTTGGAAATCCAAAATCCCATTGTCCAAATTTTTTTTTACAATATTTCTAAAATTTCTTTCGTTTTAAACTGACCAATAAAATTTTAACATCTTTGTTGCTTATTAACAAAATTACCAATCAAGTTTTAATACAAAAATAAGGTACATGTAACATAACATGTTACTTAACAACAATCATCACCTGAATATTTTATTAGTCACAAGATTTAACAGCTTAATCAGTACAGGCAGCTTAATTGACATAGTCACCTCAATATATTAAAACTTTTAGCACAATTGATTAGCCACATTTAATTTTCCGTTTACATAAATATTTATTTGCCATCTGTTGTTAAAATATTAGACATTTGTCACTTTGATATATTTTATATTTCTCACAGTCTTTTAAAGTATAGTCTTTTTAGATAATAATAATACTAATAATAATAAAAAAAATAATAATAATAATAACAATTTTAAAAGTAAAAAGCATGCATATTCATTTATTATTTTTTCGTTGTTTTTCTGCTGCACAACACATCAATAACAATGGAATAAATATTGGAAACGTAGAAGAACTGATGGTACAGCATACGAGAAAAATTTCAAATCTATAATTGAAATCACTTCCATAAGATGGGTTATGTTCTAACTAAGAAAATGATTACTGATACTTGTATATTTTAATTAAAAAATAAGAAAGATATGACTGTTTAACTGAATTTTCTAAAACTACAACAGCAACAAAGTGAATTAAAAAAAGAGTTCTAAAAACACTTTTAGAGAAAATGTCTCAATTTAATGGACAAGGTTCTAGTTAAGAAAAACTAAACATATATTTTAAAAAACCCTTGTTTGAAACATTCGTCAAGTTTTAATGATTTTTACTGTTTTAATTATGATGACTTACCGCTGGTAAAGGACATTATCCGGTGGACATAGAATAGAGAAAAACAGAATCCCTAAAGAAAATCCAACACGACAAAATTGAAAATGTTGCAGGTTCGGTTTGATTGAGCCTGTTCATGGACGGTACTGGAAGGACTGGTTAAAGTTAACCACTGGATAACGTTTTTTATCCTTAATTAAGATAGCTTTTAAACAGAATTTATCCAACAGACACATTTTAGCCAGTTGATAATGATTTTATCCGTTGGTTATCACTAACCAATGTTTTAAATAACCGGGTCCTGATGATCATGTGTCTCTAGACTTAGAAGAAATTGCACTTTAACAATAAAACATTCCTTTTCCAGCATTTTAACGTCACATGTGAAATGTACAGGGTAAGGAACGGAGAGAATTGGCAATACCATGCCGATTGTGTGAATAAAATCACCGGGGAAAGGCTTTCCGTTTTATCAACGAACGAAACTTATGCTTTGACTAGTTGTATAAAACAACTTTCTCAATATCATACTAGGTTTGTATAGTATCATTCACATTGTTCCAAAGAGTTTTAATTAATCTTCGTGAAGTTGAAATGTTCCCACTGGTCTTTCGTAAATGGGCCTGAGATATGTTGCACTTTCTATAACCTCTCACGACCATACTAAATAAAGACCAAGTCTATGATTTTCAACTGTTTATATAAGAATGGTTTAATACTAATAACTTATAGTGTTTTTCTTGGAAGAAAACATTTGACATTGATTCTTATTATATTGACAGGGGTGATTCCGGAATTTCCAACAAAGGTAAACGTGTATTCATTGTATGTTGTTTATTTTTTTACAAAATTCATATGCTGATATGTGACTGAAAACTATTAGTAAAATAATCTGAGATACATGTATATATGTTTAAAGTAAACTTTTTAGAATCAAATTGGCAATGGAATATGTTATTATGCACATATTTAAAATATTGTATATTTTCAACAAAACAAAAACCTGGAATAGAATTTAAAATATGATAATATATCTGATTTTATTTTAGATTTTTTTTGGGACGTACAGAAGATTCTAGGATTCAAGTGTAATCAATATAAACCTGATTGAAACATAACATTTAGAGCATTGTTCAAATAAATGCTTAAATTTGTATCATAATTTTATTATTTAATTTATAGATTATGAAAACAACAGACCGAATACTACTAGCAACACTTACGACCAGGTATATGCATACATAATTTAGTTAATATGAAATATCTTAAATAGTACTGTTACGTTGAACATATTTTTTACTGGTCCAATAAGTCACGATTGTGAACAAAAGGGTAGATTTTTTGCAACATATAAAACTATCTAAACTGAATAATATTACAATTTGTTATTGTTATGCCACAACCATTTTTGTATACATCATTCACACATATTATCTAATAGGCCAGAAATGTTGTAGATATTTTACAAAGACTAATAAGTATACACAATAAGAAAGATTGGATGTGGTAATTACGCAATGCTACAAAAATAAAATCGCTAGATAGATAGAGTTTCAATTGCAAACAAACCTTCTGTCAGTGACTAAAGAACAAAGCTGAAAAATGTCTTTATTTTTCGAACAAAAGATCGAGGGATTATTTAAGTGAAGTTCTTCTACAGACGTTACAAATAAATGTAGTCTTCATTCTTTAGGGATTCTTTTCTTCTCAATTTTATGGTCACATCAGTGCTATTTGTGCCGTGTGGCGGCTGTAAAAAGTAACCTCGTACATTTAATGAAAGATGTTATATTTTCGATCCTTTAAGATCGTTCAGCATAACATAATTGTTGTGTATATATGTCATGTGGTATTTTTAGTTTCTTATATTTGGCCTTTTTCCACTTGAGTGGTTCCAGTATTCTTATTACATTACTATGGATATGTTGCCTGTTTTTTAAATTGTCTTTTGATGTCTAGTCTGTGATATGCAGGCTTCATAACCTCAGATCCCCTTTCAAAATTTCATTTCATTTAGTTCCGCCCATTGTTTTCTCGTTAAGGGCACACACATTCTATAATCTGTGGACCATGCACCACTTTTTTATGGAATGGCACTACTGTGTCACATTGAACATTGATAACCGCCGTATGAACACATCTGCGGATGTTTCTAAATTCAAAATTTCACCATTTTCTTGTTTAAATGTTGGATTCTGCTTAAGCCGGTGCTAGGGGGCGTGGACAGTAGCATGCACTTTTCAGTACTGTCCATGAAAAGGCTCAATCGAAGCGAACCTGCAACATTTTCAATTTTGCCGTGTTGAGCTTTCTTAAGTGACCCTGGTTTTCTCTGTTTCATATTGACAAATAAGCAAAATGAAGACTGTTAAAATCTAAATTTAGTTTTGGTAGAAATGCAGCTAAAATACATCATCGCTCATTTGATGACGGGCAAAATTATGTTTTGTTGTGAAAGAATGAAACTGACTGATTTTATCAGATTAAGGTTACATTACAGCTGTACATGATCCCGTTTCAGGATACTCGAGAAAAGAAATGCTTTGTTGAGACGTCATTTCAGGACGTGTACAGGATGGATGGTTGGCAGATTCTATGTATCTGTGAAGATTCTTGTACGAATGAGGCAGAGACAGCAATAATGTTTGACAAATTGTGGGCAGAAAATGAGTGTAAAGAGAGGTTAAAGATAAAAACTAATCGTCACAAATACTGAATATCAGAGATACGGATATACAATAATTTTTACGTATAAAATGTTTTTATAGTCTGTCCCATCAAATTTGAATATTCCATTTTTATTTTATACAATAGTAAAATCATTCAAATTAATGTCATGTAAACCCTGACGTCAATATCTCTAGGCATGTTTTTCATTTTTATGCCCCCGCCATATAATGGCTGGGGCATATAGTGTTACCCTGTTCCGTCATTCCGTCCCTCTATCCTTCTGTCGTTCTGTCATTCCGTCATCATCAGTTTCCGTTCATTATCTTAGTAACGGTTGCACACATTCAACTCAAATTTGGCATATGGATATGTCATGAGAAAATGCAGGTAAGGTTCGATGATTTTTGGCACAATTATGCCCCTTTTACTTTGAAAATAATATGAAATTTTCAGTTTCCGTTCATTATCTCCCCAACGGTATTACACATTCAACTCAAACTTGACATATGGATATGTCAAAGGAATGCGCAGGTCAAGTTCGAATTTGGTCATGGTTCCATGATTTTTGGCAGAGTTATGCCCCTTTCACTTTGAAAACAATATGAAATTTTCAGTTTCCGTTCATTATCTCCCCAACAGTATTACACATTCAACTCAAATTTTACATATGGATATGTTAAAAGAATGCGCAGGCCAAGTTTGAATTGGGTCATGGTTCAATGATCTTTGGCAGAGTAATGCCCCTTTCACTTTGAAAAAAATATGAATTTTTCAGTTTCTGTTTATTATCTCCCCAACAGTGTTACATATTCAACTTAAATTTTACATATGGATATGTCAAAGGATTGCACAGGTCAAGTTCGAATTTGGTCATGGTTCGATGATTTTTGGCAGAGTTATGCCCCTTTAACTTTGAAAAAAAAGAAATTTTCAATTCACATTCATTATCATACTAACAATTGTACATTCAACAACAAATTAAAGATAGAATGCATTGGTCATGTTCGAATTTGGTCATGGTTTGATGATAGCCGACAGAGTTATCCCTCTTGAATTTTGAAAAAAAAATCAGAAATTTTAAGTTTCCATTCATTATCTCCCCAACGGTTGTACGCAATCAACTCAAATTTGACATATGGATACATCTTAGGAATAAGCAGTTCAAGTTTGAATTTGGTCGTGGTTCAATGATTTTGGATTCAGTTATCTTTCTTGAATGTTGGTGAATTTTCGAATTTTCAGTTTCAGCACTCGTAATTTTGTGGATATGTATGTACCAATTATTTTGGCTACAAATATGTATCATATGCAAATTACAAAAGGTTAACACTGAATAGTTTCAGTGCCTTGAACTTTGTATAAAAATGGTTTGTGTTAACATTGAATAGTTTTAAGGGCTTTGTACTTAAAATGAAAAAAAATAATTTGTGCAAACAAATTTGGAACTAAATATTATAACATCTGAAATTTTGGTTTTATGCGGGGGCATCCGTGGCATGATGACACATTTCTAGTTTTCATAAAGTCAGTAATATGGTCAAAATGTTAAAACTATAATTTTTCCCGTTGACTTACATTGTAACCTGACGTGACGTCCATTTCAAAATGGCGGCACCCATATAGACGTCATTTAGGGTTCGTCTCAAAGTTAGCGTGAAATGTACTCGGTAATTATAAAAATTTGATTATTCTTTTTTACTTTCTCATCAATAGCTAAATGTTATCATTAAAAAGAAAATGAAAACAAAGTTAGTGTCAAATAGGCAATTTTACTAGCAAACCATTAAATCATTTTAAGTGAAAATATCAGTAACCGCTTTATAAATTCTAACACACAAAGATTTATATAATTACCATGATATACTGTCGTATTTTTTTTTTTTTAAGAGAGAAAAAAGAGCAATGAAGTGATTTGATAAATAGCTTTTCAATCAAGTGCGTATCTTGAATACCGCAACGCGTCGTAGGGGAACGTGAACACTAGTTAGAAGACTATAAAAATGGTTCTTCGCTTATTTATGTTTAATTTACATAGTTCTGTAGTTGTCTGAATTCTGTCCATTAGTATGTATCACGTCTATTCAAAAATAATTAAATTGACCAGGTTCGATGGGATACAAAAATATGTTACCCTTCTAATTTCGGGTGCGATGTTTGTGCGCTAAAATTTTCCGTAGGTTCAACTTTCACAAGAAATCGCCAACAAATACTACATTATCATGCAAATCTGACAAGAAATATATAGAAAGGAGAACTGATTCACTGTAGGTTCAGCATTGCATGGTTTGCTTGTAACCACAGTGTCTACTTTAACTAACTCCCTCGCTAAAGAGAGAACACAGACTCGCGTTCGAGGAAAATGTAAATTATAAGAATATGATATCATGCTATCAAGCGTAGACCTATACACTTTAAGCTTGTAAATACAGATTTAACTTTCCGTCTCACAATTCAACAGAATGTCCAGAAATACCGGCATTAATTTGATATTAGACTACATGTATTAAGAATAAGTTAGAACTGGAGCGTTCAATAAGCGACAATAAGTGTGTGGGTTTTTTTTTTGTAGACACAAAGTGTTACATAATTATTATGTTAATATGAAGGGGAGATCGAGTCAAAGAGAAACACCGTGTGACGTCCTTAATAATTTTAGCCTTCCTAAAATTTGAAAATATTCAGTGAAAAAACAATAGCATACTGTATATTTTGTAGCTAAAAGAGTAGGATTTACAGAAGACTTGAATAACGAGAAAATATATAGGGAAGTTATTTCTGAAAAATATATAAAATAGTTTAAAAACATAAAATCGAAACGAAGGTTATATGTAATTAATGGAAGAAGTATTGTACTGTTATAGATTCATGTACCGTGGCACAAAGGTGACATGTGTGTGTTTTTATTTATCTCGTGGCCACGAGATACTATGTCGTGGCCACGAGTTACTAAGTCGTGGCTACGCGATAGCTGAGTCGTGGCCACGAGATACTAAGTCGTGGCCACGAGTTACTAAGTCGTGGCCACGAGATAGCTAAGTCGTGGCCACGAGATACTATGTCGTGGCCACGAGCTACTAAGTAGTGGCTACGCGATAGCTAAGTCGTGGCCACGAGATACTAAGTCGTGGCCACGAGTTACTAAGTCGTGGCCACGAGATAGCTAAGTCTTGGCCACGAGATACTATGTCGTGGCCACGAGTTACTAAGTCGCGGCCACGAGATAGCTAAGTCGTGGCCACGAGATAATTAACCAAGCAGAATACACTATATAAAAATAATTATGAATTTTTTTAACTTAACAACTTATTTTTACATACAACATTAATTTTTGAAAATATTGAAGATATTCACTTTGAAATTGTCTTTTGGATCATATTAGAAAGTCACCTTCCAAGACATTAATTTTGACTATATTTCTTTTAATTTTTTTTTAACTTAACAACTTGCTTTTACATACAACATTAATTTTTGAAAATATTGAAAATATTCACTTTGAAATTGTCTTTTGGATCATATTAGAAAGTCACCTTTCAAGACATTAATTTTGACCATAGCTTTTTCAGTAATTTTGTGATCGAATTGGTCAGTTTGTACGTACTACGGCATGTTAACCTTGTTTATACGATAACATGAGAAGGAATAAGTCCTGGTTTATTTTATTTGGAACCTCATGTTTATTTAAGAAACATGACACGTGCTTTCTCCCGTTCATCTTCAAATGAAGAGTCTACTTCGGCAATGGCTACGGAAAATAAACAACAGAGATTTACCATAGAGAAATCAAAATTTGCTTTCACAAGAAAAGTAGACACTTTAGAGAAAAATCCTGAAAAATCTGGAGGGTGACTTTTTTTAAAATTTACAAAAATAGTTTATTTTTTATTCAACCTCGTTTTGTTAATTCATACCAGGCAAAAGTTCATTTCCATTTTTAATGGGACAGACTATACAGTTGTGTATAAAGCTATATGTGATGAAAAAATGTTCAAATAATTGGCAATTTATCGTGTCTTCAACTTTTGGAGCGATGGCACGACGACACGATAAATTGACCAATTATCGTGTCTTCGCCTTTCGCATTTTAAGGACGTAAACTTGCATTCTAAGGTTTAAGTATATCACGTTCATCACGACGACACGACAAATATAGTGCGCCGATACGAAGTTTTCTATCTGCCGACACGATAATATTACAGGAAAAACATCTCGATATTGAAATATCGTTATTTCGCCCAAAACATATCTTGTCTTCGTGTCGGCGCCCTCAAAAGCATATTATCGTGTATAATACTGTGTTCGCCTTCGACTTTTGAGAGGCGAAGCCACGAAATGGCAGAAATTAGCCACCATGCGATCCTGATGATATCAAGTCTGCTACATCTGTAAACCTTAAAAACCTTATACTTGAGATATTATCACACATTGGTTTATACAAATTGTAAATTTTCCATACTGTCGTTACCTTGAATTCTAAGTGACAAGATTCTATTTAGGAAAAATGACAACAAAAACAGTTACTGATATCTTTGTCTAACTCTCCTTTTTATCAGGTACATATTCATAATATCATAAACAGCTTTTAAGTGGATTGTTTAATATATTTATCCCTTTTTGTAAAGTACCCATATGAATCGAACATTTTAACGTTTTGTGTAAACTTGTGGTCAATTATTTCCAATGCTTTTATAAGTCTGTTAAAATTATTATCTTTAGATTGGAGTGAGTTTCAGTGTGTACATTTCTTTGTTGTCTTATAGCTTGTTGTGTATCCTTAAAACTAGTGTACATGTTAAAACAAAATGTTTATACTTTTAAAAGTATTTAAAACATTCATGGTCATTTTTTTGATCATTTTTTCTGGGGGGTGGGGGGGTTAAAAGGTATATAGTTTTCAAGAGTTAAATTATAATAGTAAGATTTTATGAAAATAATTTAAAATTAAAGTGTAATATTTTTTGTTTTGCTTTAATTAAGTTTGTTTGTTCATTTGTGTTTGACAATGACACATAACTGGTCATACCGCACCGAACACTATAATATGTAGATAAACGTTAGCCTAATGTCAGCTGATAACAGTGGGATAGTTTAACCTTAGAATACAAGTTTATTTTTTTAAGTAATCAATCAGGGGTTATGATGGAAAGGTTCTGTTGGTGGATTGACTCGATAAAATCATCTGCCACGAACATATGCAAGATCATGACATTCAAGAAGTGAATGCCTGACTTTACGTTTATAAGTCCTATAAACGTTTTTTGATTGATTCTTGGTAATAATAATCTTTGATTGATTTAATAAAGAAAATCAACATTTGATATCGTCTTTTCTGATGCATTTGTCTTTACCATATTTACTGCACTGTTTCATAATATGTAGAAGTCATTTCACATATTTTTGTTTGCTTTAAGTTGGTATAGTTATTTTTTCATGAAGTTGTTATTTTCTTACTTTTTTTATAATCAGTGAAAATTTCCATTTGTTCATTTAATTGTTTATTGATGCCTTGTTTTTAGATCTAAGTGTGTTTGTTTTTTATCTTTTGTGTCTATTTTTTTTTCTTTAATTAAGTTTGTTTGTTCATTTGTGTTTGACAATGACACATTACTGCTCATACCGCACCGAACACTATAATATGTAGATAAACGTTAGCCTAAAATCAGTTGATAACAGTGGGATAGTTTAACCTTAGAATACAAGTTTATTTCCTTTAACTAATCGATCAGGGGTTTTGATGGAACTTAAAGATCCTGTATGTTTTGTAATTGACATGGTACCTGTGTGTATACCACTCTTACAAGAAATAATATATGTATATTATTATGCAAATAAAACAAGTTTCTAACATCGAAGAATATGTACTGCAAATATTTGTGCACATAATAAGTAATCAATGAATTTTAGACTTTGAAATTATAGAATTTCAAAATGAATTTCTAATTTCCTCCCTTTATTTACATAAAATGGTAAATTCGTTAATATCTTTACAAATAATGCTTATTGGAACTTACATTATTGACACTTACTTTGAGCATCATATTTATAAAATAAAACTATAAAAAAATTGTGTTACCTAATCTTTAAGGCAAGGTTCTGTAGGTGGATTGACTCGATAAAATATGCAAGATCATGACATTCAAGAAGTTAATGCTGGACTTTACGTTTATAAGTCCTGTAAACGTTTTTTTTTTTTGATTCTTGGTAATAACAATCTTTGATTGATTTAAAAAAAGATTAACATTTGATATCGTCTTTTCTGGTGCATTTGTCTTTACCATATTTACTGCACTTTTTCATAATAATGTAGAAGTCATTTCACATATTTTTGTTTGCTTTATGTTGGTATAGTTAATTATCATGAAGTTGTTAATGTTTAATGTTATTTTCTTACTGTTTTTATAATCAGTGAAAATTTTCATTTGTTCATTTTATTGTTTATTGATGCCTTGTTTTTAGATCTAAGTGTGTTTGTTTTTCATCTTTTGTGTCTATGTTTTTTGCTTGAATTAAGTTTGTTTGTTCATTATGGTTTGACAATGACACATTACTGCTCATACCGCACCGAACACTATAATATGTAAATAAACTTTAGCCTAAAATCAGTTGATAACAGTGGGATAGTTTAACCTTAGAATACAAGTTTATTTCCTTTAACTAATCGATCAGGGGTTATGATGGAAAGGTTCTGTAGATGGAGTGACTCGATAAAATCACGAACATATGCAGGATCATGACATTGCAGAAGTTAATGCTGGACTTTACGTTTATAAGTCCTGTAAACGTTTTTTGATTGATTCTTGTAAATAATAATCTTTGATTGATTTAAAACAAAAAATCAACATTTGATATCGTCTTTTCTGGTGCATTTGTATTTACTTATTTTACTGCATTTTTCATAATAAGTAGAAATCATTTCACATTGTTTGCTTTAAGTTGGTATAGTTAATTTTTCATGAAGTTGTTAATGTTTTATGTTATTTTCTTACTGTCTTTATAATCAGTGAAAATTTTCATTTGTTCATTTTATTGTTTATTGATGCAATGTTTTTAGATCTAAGTGTGTTTGTTTTTTCATCTTTTGTATCTATGAAGCATTGACGTTATTTTTTTCTTTACCTCATTGTGTTGAGTTGTAGTCATTTCTTATTCCCGGTGCACGACGAAGCATACTATTAAAACGTATTCTAACTTTTCAGTTTATTATGGTATAGATCTGTATTTAGGTTATGTATTTCCAAATTATGTGTTATCCTTGATGTTTTGTAGTAAATATTTTTATCGATATCTAGATGTTTTTCATTAAAAAAATCTTTCCTATATGGTTTTGTTTTTGTCTACTAAAATATACACTTTTGCAGTCTATTTGTGTAACTGATGCAACTAACAATATAGTTTTGGCTGGCATATTATTTATGTATCATGGACAATTCAGCTAGTTCTGGTGTTACATAATAGTATGTAAACTACGATCGTATATCAAACGTTTCACCCACTGGTTATAGATAAATTTGTAAGACGTAAATATTTTCTTTTTTGTTAATTTCAAAAATATTCGCCATCTAAATCATCACATAATTTTGGGACGAATATACATCTATGATTTTGAAACTAAAAATATAAATGTTTTCTGTTGTTAAATTTAACAGCATTATTTTCGATTTTATTCATTTCAAATTACCACGCAGTATCTTATAAACAATTCATAGTTTTCAGAACAAATGTTCAATATCAGTACTAACTGAATAGCAAAGCAATGTAGACCATGATCATACCGCAGGGATTTTGTGTGTAATCGTCTGAGTAGAACTAATTGCCGTCTGTAGGCTTAGGGTTAAAAACCTTAGCTACACCTCTTTATATCTATCTGGAAAAACAACTTAATAATTATGCAAAGCAAAGTTTTCCCGCAATGATGTACGTTATCTGATGAGTGGACAAAAACTCAATGACAGAAAGATACAAGTTAAATGTTGATGCTGCACATCAAAGACGCCGCCAAATGATGTGAACAGTGATCTCCCCTTACTGGCCGTAGCGTAACCGATGCTCTGAGTTTGGCGTACTTTCTTTGTTTTAACGGTTGAGGGAGAACCGCCTCTCTGATAGTGGGCTTGGTTTAGGCTTTGTAACTTGTTATTTAATGATTCGACAAATGATATTGATCAAAGTTGTCCTGGTTTCCTTCTGTCCCGTCAACAAAGAATAAATGCTAGCATACGGAGCATCATATTAAATTTGGCGACAGTTTAAGGCGGAGCCGAACTTCAACAGAGGCGAATCAAATGAAGTAAGTGATACTGCCTCAGTCGCAACCTCTCTCATCGATTAAGTTTTAGAACGATCGACTATAGACTGGCTCATTGACAGGTTATTTCTTATGTAGATAAAATGAGATAATGATAAAAAGTAAAAAGAATATGATATTCAAACATGGCACTATCACATCAGTTAAACGTTTATTCTAATCCTTTAAAGCTCTGTTACATGTTGCACATCAGAAAAGTTATTTTTATTAGAAAATTTGAAAAATGTGTGATTTGTTAAATAAAAAACAAAACAAAATAAAAGCCAAAAAATAAAAAACAAAGAAAAAACCCCCACAAAATCAAGTCTAAAATTTTCCCCATTGTTGTATGGACGAATGCATATCTACAAGACGCCGCGTGCACGCGGCGTCTCATGAGCTTCAGCAATGTACAAATATTAAAATGAGCATTTTGTAAGTATTTTGTAGTAAACAACTATTATAATAATTATATATATCATAATTCTTCATCTAAACAATTATTGCCGGCGTCATCATTATCAATTTACTACTCTGGGTGTTTTATTTACTTTATACAACAAGTTTCATTAAACATGTCATTCTACTTTAATTCCCTAGTTAACTAGATCTATATGTTGTGTTTACATAACCCATATCTGATTTCAATCTTAAAATATGAATTATGTACATGTGAAACTTTCTAGAGATGTGCCTGTTCGTCGGGATTAACAACAGACAAAAGAAATGCTAAAACATCATATCAGATGATCAGATGACACAGTGAAATTAGTTTATGAAGGTAATAAGATTATATGGGAACAAAGATCAAGAATGAAGGGCGAAATTCAATGGATGTATCCTTAACAAAACAATCAACACAGGACCAACGACAAAGAGTCCAGCAGGGCACCAAACAAAAACAGGAAAAGGCACAAGGGCAAAGCAGGGACTGACGTTATTTTGAACAATTAAATGACCGGGAATCATACAGAAAAGAAAAACAATAAAATGTGAATATGCTTAATACTAAAAATAAATCTCGAAATAACATTGAAATGGCCAAAAAAATTAAAAGAATTTTCACAGAATTTCTAGATTTGAAAAAATATCACTTAGAGATACGTACATACAACACAAACCTGATTATATTCAGAGTATTGCGTAGACAAAAGTCGATGAATGACATGGCATGTCCTTCCTAAACAAGAAATATTTCGTGCAAGGCACGATGCATAAACATGGGTGATTGACACAGAAACAATTGTATATGTGATAATTATCTTTTTAATTGTCACAATCTTGATAATATGCATAGATCACTGATCTAATTCTTATTATCAGATAAGTGGATACAATAACAATTTCACCATACGGATTTTAATGCATAGTGCATAGTGCAACGGTATATGTATAAATTACTAGCATATTATTTGCCTTACTAGCTTCGGTGACTCCCAGTCAGTTTGAAATTGAAGATTGTAGATTGTAGGTTCGAAAATGATTTGAAATGATTTGTTATGTTTTATGGTATACATTTTGTTGTAGTTTACAAAATTTTACTTAATGTGTTACGCATGCTTATCACTATGTTTAGTCGTGCATATTGAAATTGATTAAATGAAAAAGGATTTAACATTATTATGAAATAAAAAAAAGTCAAATTGAAACACACGATCTATCTTCTCATGTTTCTTCACTAAAGGATGACTAAATGGTCCGAATACAAATTTCAATATATTTATCTGAACTTTGACTCCAAAGTGTTACATTGACCTTGGTCGCAGGGACCTAAATTCTGCACGCGACACACCACCTCACAATGATTAAAATTTGTGTCAAGTTATATTAAAATCCCTATATACATGAAGAAGATTTGCTTCGGACAAGCGTTTTTCAATTACCTCCAAGTGTGACATTGACATTTGACCTAGAGACCTGGTGCATGTGCGCAACACAGCTTCTCATTGTGGTAAATATTTCATTGCTGAACAATATGGTAAGTTGCTACAATGTTCCAAAACACGGGATTTCATGAATGAGTGAAGTTAAAATGCGCCTGTTGTTATTGATTCTATCTGGACAATTACAGTATGATAACAACTCAAATAATTCATTTTGTAATCTTTAGCTACACATAAGATAATGTGTTGATTTGGTGGTCATCGGAAGATCAGACATTGAAAGCTACAAGGTGCAGTTCCTCACTGTCCCCTGTCTCAATCTAGTCTTCCTTTCTGAATGTCTAAACATGTACTGGAAGAATTGGCAATAGAGATGGCAAACCCACGTGACTAATTGGCAATATTCACGAGAGACGACTCTATTTTCATTGTCATATCAGTGTTGATTGTGCCGGTTGGAGGCCGTACAAAGGCGTTAAGTACTTTCAATCAAAGTTGATGTGTTTTTGGTCTTTGAACATCGTAATCGTCACAATATTATTGTTGTATTGTTATGGTATGTTTAGTTCCTACTATTTATATTTTTTAAGTTGACTGGTTCTTAAAATTCCTACTTTGGTACTGTATAGTATAGTCACCTTACAACAGCCGCGTTCTTTTACTTACGACCATACGCAGCTGTTCATGAAATCGCATTTATGCATAGCAATGAAGGTTCCGTGATAACCAGCGTACATAAGCTCTTCTGCAGATGTTTCTTAATTCCCTATTTCAATATTTTCATAATTATGTAAATGTTACAAAGTGTTTAAAGATATACTATGCTCAAATTGATATTAGAAAATACTAATAATTGCCACTAAGTCTCTTTATAAATATAAAATAAAGATTTTTTGACTTCTTACAAAGTAGATATGTTATGTTTAAAATTCAACACTCCATAGGTGGTCACAATATGAATATATAGTGCCATTAAAGGAACTGGATTTATTTTTTTAAAGAAAAGACCAACATTTCTTGGCCTGTAATAGGGAATGAAGCTTCTTGAAATGTTACCTATGTTTGGACATTTCAGGATTTTTTTATTTTATTCGCTATTTATATTCATTATTTGGAAATCGACGGATATATACACGTGTGATAGTATTATAGAAGTAATGCCTTTGTTGTTAAAAATGAATACACAGATCAGCAAGTGAAAGCGACACAACACTTAACATAACACTTTGCAGACACAGAGTAAAGTTGGAACAAGGCATAAAGGGCGCAGGTTTTTATTAAATCCAAGAATTTCTAGATGACATTTATATACCGTGAAAAACAGACATTTGTTGTTTTCTGTTCTACTGTGATTTTATACCAATTTCTACTTGTTTGGCTCTTTTGTCATAGGAACAAATATTTTTCTGAGTTTAAAATATTTTAAAAATCTAAAAACATATTCGGGAGTTAGATATTCCTGTCTGTGACGACAGACGGTGTTTGATTCTTTTTCTTGCATTTTACACCTTTATTAATGTTCGGAAAAAATTATGAAAACTTCATATATTCGCCCAGCACTTTCTCCTATAGAAGCATATACATTTACAACATAAATTTACAACATCTTTCGTAACGGCAAATTAACGTAATTTTAGAACGTTATCCATACATAAAAAGGCACACGGGAATGACGTTATTTAATGACGTTTTCGGGAGTTTTCATATAGACATATAGGCAAAATTAAAACTGTTCTATAGAATTTCTTTAGACTTGGCATGTTGTTAAAATATGATAACAGAAACATTTTAAGCGAAAAAAAAATTGAGGTCACCGTTCTCGTTTTTTAGTTATCTGAGGTATAATAAAAATAAAACAATATATTATTGTAGCATGATGTTGTGATAACAAGAGAGTATAAATATAGCTAGATTATTGCATGTTTTCAGTGTGTCCAACAGAATTAGGTGGTATGATAATTTCCAAGGAATACTGTAGTAAACCAATCACAGACAATACACCAGTATCTATCCTGTTACCAACAATAAAAGAGGCAGGACTATGTTCATATGTCCTGTTAGACTTTTTGATGAGGAAACAAAATGATTTCTTAGATAAATATCTCAAGGAAGCTCATAGGTAACTACTTTTACTCATTTCTGTTATTTGAATATTAATGCTGACTTAATGCTGACTTGAGAAATAGGAGATATCACATAAGTAAGATGTGTTGATGAAGAGTATAGAACATGTTGATATATTCCTGTCTTGCCCCTATTAAGGCTTATGAATGTAATTGAGATATCTTTATACCATACGCAACATGATGCAATAACTGTAACAATACATTATTAGTGTGAAATACAGGAAAATATTAAATTGACACTGTATTGAAAGTAGTTTCGTACTGTTAGGTAGCCACTTAGCCAGCTTGTTGTTGGTTGGTGGTTCATTTTGGGTTCTTGTGTCATAGATTACTTAAGGCTTATGAATGTAAAGTTAATATATTTATATCATAAACAACATGATGCAATAACTTTAGCAATTTACATAATGTGCAATAAAGGAAAAGGCTTATGACTTTTTCCATCTAATTTTGTGAAATGGACCAGCCCTGCTTGTTGTCATGTTCATATTAAGGAGCCAGCAAAATAATTAAAACAAGATTAAAACCAGCATCAATTCTTAAATTAACACAGTATCAAAAGTAGTTTCATACTGTTAGGTATCCAGCAAGTTGTGGTAGGTCGGTGGTACATTTTGGGTTCTCAGCATGTGCATAAAACAATGTACAAAAGAGCACCTGCAGTGTTCTTCCAACAGTAAAGCTGGAAAGCCACATTATAACTTTGGTTTATACAGAATTTGTGTAGGAAGCTATAAGCTTATAGACACACTGTCAAATCCTTTCCTGAGCAATAAGTGTAAGGTTTCTTGCTCAAGGAAACATCAACTTGTCCCTGACTGGGTTTGAACAAATGTGGCTAGCGATCATTAAATAACATTACTAATCTGATGCCTTAACCACTCTGCCATGCTGTCGTCTTCGTCTTGCTGCCACATTAAGACCTTGACAGTGCTGTTGTGACTTCAACTTAACCTGGAAAGAATTTAAATAATGATATGAAACCACAAGCAATATTTTAAAAACTTATTTTTAATAAACATTAAACATTTTGAAAGGTGTTATTATATTGGTCTTAAATGTTGCTAGTGATACAGAATTAAGTAGTGATAAGCAAACCTGAATATTTTTGTACAGGAAATCTGGCAGCATATCCAGTGTAAACCCCAAAGAGGTGACATCAGCACATCTAATCGGCTACGACCCCCAGCACGACATTTTACCTTTAGTGCTTGCTAACTGCCAGTATTCATTTGAGATGGGTAAAGGGACAAAGATAGAGTATGACTTTGCTGCCTTAGAGAGACAATTGATGGACAGATTCTTGTTTTCGAAGTCAAGAATTGAAGTTGGAAGAGTGTTGATGGTATGATATTTCTTAAAGCTCTTGTCTTTACTTCTTGTTGTGATGAAAAAAGAGATACTGGTACATGTATCTCAAGTGAATCTTGTCTTTATTGTAATGTTACATGAATTTACATCCTTTCATAGACATTATCAACACAAACATCCCAGTTAATAGTTAAGAAATGAAAACAATTGCCGGTAACAGGATTTTACAATTACAGACACATATTTGAGCAGTTTTAATAATTTTACCTCCGCACAACGAAGTTGTATGGGGGTATACTGGAATCAGCTTGTCCGTCCAGACGTCTCTCAGTCCGGCCGTCAGTCGGTTTTTCAAATGACTAGTAGATGACCCCTATTGATTTTGAGGTCGCTGGGTCAAAGGTCAAGGTCAAAGGGGCCTTGACTATAAAAAACTTGTCTGCTCAATAACTTAAGATTCCTTTGACCCATAGTCTTCATATTTGGCATGGAGGTTAGTCATGACTAGTAGATTACCCTATTGATTGTGAGGTTGCTGGGTCAAAGGTCAAGGTCACGGGCCTTCACTAAAAAAAGTTTGTCTGCCCAAAACTTGAGGTTCCTTTGACCCACAGTCTCCATATTTAGCATGCAGGTTAGGCATGATTAGTAGATGACCCCTATTGATTTTGGGGTCACTGGGTCAAAGGTCACAGGGTCCTTGACTAAAAAAAGCTTGTCCGCCCAATAACTTGAGATTCCTTTGACCCACAGTCTTCATATTTTGCATGGAGGTTAGTCATGATTAGTAGATTACCCCTATTGATCTTGAGGTCAATTGGTCAAAGTTCAAGGTCGCACGGGCCTTGACTTAAAAAAAGCTTCTGACAAAAGTGGTATGCGGAGGTATTCACGCCAGTGGCAGTTCTAGTTTGAATAGTGACAGGGAACTAGTAAGGTTTGTCTAACAAGGTAACAAGGAGTATGTCACACCTTTGACTGTATGGTTTCAGGTTCTGCATTGATGGCAGTGGTTTATTTTTGTTACCATCCATCCCCCTTGCACCAGCTTAAGCGAAATTTGATAATCGTATTTGATAAATGGTTGATGTCTTTTTTATTTTGTTTATTAGATTGACCAAATGGTGTACAGAACTGAGTTCACTGATGCTGAAGTCTTTAGAAAACTGTCTGAGAAAATACCTCAGGTAAAATATATTTTATATTTATTATTTACTTTCTGTAATGGCAATCAGTGTTACTACTGCAAAAATTAATCCTTTTCAACTTACTATTTTCAAGGAACATTCTGTTAAAGAAATTACTCTGTTATTACTTCTTAAGCATTTAAGTCAGCACTCCTATTATGTGAAACAAGTTATATTATGTTGAGTTTCTTTCAGGAAAATTTGAGTGCAGCAGTTAAGACTCAAATATGTGGTGAGATAAAGACGCTACCTGATATTTGTACATCACTGGACAATCTAGACATTACAATAAGTTTTCTCAAGTCTACAGGAGGTCAACCGGAGAAAACTTTACATGAATTCATGGGGAACACACTGCAAATGAAAACCACAATACATAGTCAAAAGGTGATTGTACTTAAATTTTTTATGTATGACCCAATATTACATTTCATAATAATGTATGATTTTTTATGCTCTTTTTAAGCTAACATTTAACCAATGTACAATTATACAGTGTCTGAATTGTTGTCTATGTACTAAATAATATTTGATGTTGTGTTTGGTTCTGATTTTTCATTTCATTTATGATTGTAATTGTTATAATTTAGTTTCTTTATCGTATTTTGTATTCATTATTGTACGTGGCCATTGCATATATCATACATGAAAATATGTTTTTAAGGAAACAAACAAGTTTACATCTATATAAGTTTTGGAAAGTTTTGAAATGACTTAATTTAATAGTATAAGAATCCACTAGTTTTTACAGAATTGTAGACTAATAACATTATAACAAATTCATTGTAGGCCCAGCAGGCATGTGAGTTGAGACATGCACAGTCACTATGGTTACTACTGTCTCTACAGAAATCAAAGAAGATGATACACAATAATCAACACACAGTGGTAGGTTGACTAAGTATTTTCGCTCTCTAAACTGCAGCTGTAATTATTTTATTTTGCATATATTTTGAGGTCACTTTGAGAGTTTCTGTTTAAGTCTGACTAGAGTGTGAAATTTTAAGATCGTTCAGTTTTAAATTATGGCAGTACAATACATGAATTTAAGCTACCCTAAAAGTTAATAGTTTGATAAACTATATGTGTTTGGTTTGTGCCACATCATGAATACTGTGATAATTATATTTATATTATTATGGTAGGTAACTCATAACTTTAATGCTAAATGAGCACAAATCATTAACATTTCAGTCAACATTTGAAAGTGTATTAAAAGAGTTTAACGAGGAATTGCCAGAAGAGATAATGACAGAATACAGGGGTTATATGAAGAAGTTGTCAATAGAAAAACTAAACCAGCTTGTAGAAATACTTCATGAGTATATTCTCTTAGTTGTTGCTGTCAGACAAAACCCAGAGGACGAGGATTTTATTGATACAACCAATCACAAGTAAACCTCTTAATAATCTCTTAATTGATTGGTCAACATAAACCTTAACAGATTTAGTAGATCCTCTACACATCTGTAAAAGTTTGATAATTATATATATTTGATAGATCTTTTCAATATTTTCATGTCTTGTTTGACAGATAATAATTTGAAAAGCTTTATGATTTATCTTCAAACGAATATGCTTTTTAACTGCCTTTTCATGAGTATTTGAGCTTCTTCTTTTTCTTGTGTCAACACAGCAATTTAGTGTGCCATAGGTCAAATATACTGAACCAAAAAAGAAACTTTCGCAAAGTATGTGCCAGTTGTTCAATGGTACCACTTAGATGTACACACTTATATACATGTAGTAGCTTCTAAAACTCGTTTTGTTTGCAAAATCGGTATAAAAGCCCGACATGTTTATTCAACTCAATAGGATTGAAAAACTGTACTAACATATCTACATACAAACTTGGAGAAAGTTTCTTTTTTGTTTCAGTATATATTAAGCATTATTTATTGTAAATGTCTTTTTTTATTACAGACTTGGAGAATGGCTGCCTGAATATGTAGACAGCATGGACAATCCTCTGTTAGATTTGGCAGTATTAGCAGACTTCCCAAAAGACATTTTATATAAATACAGTGTTCATACATGGGTGTGTACATACGTTATGTTGAGAGAAAAACAGACTGGAAACTATAGAAGATATTGAGAAATATTCTCATTGTAAATGTGGGGACTGACAAAGACATACAAAACCAAATGTTCAAATCTGTGACGGGTGTAAGAAATATTTTGAAGGAAAAAGGCAGACAGTCATAATACATACGCTAGTGTCCTTTGTTTTTGTGTGTTGCACACAAAATCTATGGCCTTATAATAGTTGTGATAAACTGTACAGTAGAAGGAAGTATTTTCATTGTCATATTATTACTAGCTAGGCTTGCACAATCTTGTATAGGTATAAAAATGTGAAGTTTGCGAGCATGAGAAATATGGAGACTGTGATGGTCATAAAAGCAATGAAACACAAGTGATAATCATAAAATGATGTGATATTTTTGTTGAATTGAGTTATAATTATATCATGTATTATTGTGTTTACTTTTATTTGTTACTGATACTTGACACTACATTAACTATTTAATGTTGCTGTTTATTATATCCAACTGTTTTGGATTGGTGTTCATTTATGTTTAAGTTTTCTACAGACAATTTGTTGATTTTCTTTTATAATGTAAATTTGTTTGTTGATTTTATATTTTATTTCCTTGTGTATTACAAAAAGAAAGTGTTAATTAAAATATTGTTTTTGATTGGCACTTATGAAAAGTGACAAAATACATGCATGTGTTGTATTTTGTTTTGTATTGCTATGTATGTAGAGATTAAATACGTTGCGTTGGTCGTTTATTTGTTTATCATGGCATAATATTAATGAAATCATTGGGGGTGGGAGTGGTATGGGGAACATGGTCATTCGTAAAATGTCCTCAAATTTCTACTCTTAATGCTACTTTTGTGTAGCATTCTGTGACTTGAGTGAGTTTATTGAACATTTGTCTTATGTAATATATTGTTAATCTTATTATGTATATTTATTGGTATTTTAATAAATAAAAGGATAACAAAAAACAATATCATGAGGAAATATTAAAGTTTAGTCTTGAAATAAATAATGAAATTCATGCTTTCTCTGTTATCTATGGCATTTGCCATATATTGTGTAACCATTATCTGCTGGCCGGTAGAACTGGACTGGAAGTACAAATTACAATTCATAAAGTACATGTATACACAGAGTTTGGCTAGGTATTAGTTTATTTCAGATACTATGGTAAAAGATCCTTATAACTAAGTCAATACATGTTTGATAAAATCTGCCCAATACACATCTGATTAAGATTTTACACAGGTCATTAGGGGCTTATCTTGTGATTCAATTTGCAATTACCTTTATGTTGGCATCAAAAATCCGTAAATAAATAGAACAAATAAGATTATATATGAAAAGGCACCACAGATTTATATATAAAGCTTATGTTAGGAAATAGCAAAATTGAAACCGAAAGTAAAAATATCTCTTGTCTTTCTCACCTCTTTAATCATAAATGGATACCTCACAAATATATAATAGAATTCTTTATAGAGTGATTTCTGTCCTGATGAATCTTGTTTTGTTTAATTTATAATACTGCACGTTTGTAACGTCATTTTTCATTGGATAATCGTGACGTTTATATTGTTTTTTTATGATACTGCACGTTTGTAACGTCGCTTTTCATTGGATAATCGTGACGTTTAAATAGTTTTATATATACGGCTGCTGTCGATTCATGAAGAAATCTTACTTTTTGCTCTAAAAATGATGCTTGCTGTATTATAAATTCGTTATAAAGATCGTTGGCAAGTTATATGGCCGTATATAAACGGCTGTTTGCAATATAACCCTCGCCTAACGGCTCGGATTATATTTACAAACAGCCGTTTATATAGGGCCATATAACCTGTCAACGATCTTTATAACTAATAATATACACGGCTGCTGTCGATTCATGGAGAAACCTTACCTTTTTTTCTCTAAAAATGATGCTTGCTGTATTATAAATTCGTTATAAAGATCGTTGACAAGTTATATGGCCGTATATAAACGGCTGTTTGTAATATAACCCTCGCCTGACGGCTCGGGTTATATTTACAAATAGCCATTTATATAGGGCCATATATAACCTGTCAACGATCTTTATAACTTATAATATAACTCTACAAATGAGAAACCAAAGATAAGTCCTGATACTGGCTTATCAGATTTCCAGTTAAGCCTCGTTCAGGTTCATTTTCTAAAAATAGCTGTAGAATATTAAGAATGGTCTATACATTGTTGAGAACTATAGACCTTTTTACATAACGATTTTTCCATAGCAACTTATGTTGCATTTCGCGCATGCGCATTCTGCGTAGGGCAAAAGCGCAATAACGATAGCATACATTTAGCGCACTTAAAAGGCGTGATTTCAAGTTATGTCACCCAGAAAAAAGAAATTTTGGGATGAATTAAAGCGGTGAGTATTTAAAACGTGAATTGATATTTATAACAGATATACAAAATTAGCGGGACTTATAATTCAACGACCGAAAGTCCTCTGGTTAAGGTATCATTAGGTGACTTTTTCATCAGTAATTTAAACTATAACAGCAGGGTGTTAAAGATCACATTTTATTACCCATGTATTACATAATATTACACAATTGGTATTTCTTTGAAAGTGGATTGGCAAGGCGGTAAGTGTCAAACAGATTGACACGTGACCGGTTGTTAATTATTTGCCAGCTACTTAATTAACAATATCATTCAACCGGATCGTTTTAGTACCATGGCATTATTAATTACTTAAAATTATGAAAATGATTAATCGTAATTTAAGTAATTTTTATTTATACCAATCTCATCAATGTTTATTGATTTTGTGAAGTGACAAATAGTGTACATGACGTGAATTTCCATGTGTTACAATTAAGGAACCGGACAAAAGGTGTGTTATTCCACCACCCATCTTAACTTCACAAGAGTTTGAAAAATTATTTAAATATATAATGTAGAAATGGCGACAGGAGATTCGAAAAAAAATCGAATCTGCTTTTTCATTTGCGATACATATCTTTTTAACACATAGTTAATTTAGTCTGTTGGACTTCTATCCTAGGAAACCACTACTAGTATCATTAAATTAAAATGTAACGTAATATATGAATATTGACATTGATTTTTAAATTAAGATAATCCGTCCACAAGTTTTTCAAAGATCTGTAGGCCTATGTCTTTTTCAATTTTGTTAGATTTTGTTAGATGTTATTCAGGATTAAGAGATGCCAAACTTTCATTTATTTTCATACGTTCTAATGAGTTTTTTTAACTACTTAAATATTTTGTTAAAACGCAAATAGTTTGTCAGTCAAAACATTTTTTTTAAATTTCCGAATATGATGAGTTTTCGTGTATGAATCACCAAACATTTTGAACAATGTCGCCTTATGTTGTCTCAAAGCTGTTTTATGACATTTTCTTAATCCTGTCGTTGGGACTTTGACACACCTGAACTCACGAACACAATTATTCATAAAAAGACTATCAAATGATAATAAATGAATGGGTGATTATTAACGAAATATTGTACAGTCAATATATATAAGTGTTTCATTTTCTAAAATATAAGTCATATCACGGATTTATATTACAAATCCGTGGTCATATTGAACAGAAAAAAATGCAAAATTATAAATTTTTACATCAATACTTGCCATATACAATGTTGACATGATTTCACAGCTCTTTTTTAACAAAAGCTCATTTTGTTGTTATATGAAAGCTTGGTCCAGTGATGAAATCATGTTTGAAGACATTTATTGAATGCCATGTAAATAGTCTCTTATCATTCTTCAAAGAATAGCTATACAGTACTGTACATGAATAGTTTAATCATTAAGTTAAGATCAGATTTTAGTATAGAAATAAATAAAACTTTTTTCCTACCAATATACAGAACTGGATTAGGCCCAGCAAGACCAGTCTGTTCCTATGTGAAGAGTATTCATTTTCACTGAGGATATAAAGATTGTTCAAGTCCTATGTAGGAGCCAATTTTTTATTTTTTATTTATTGTTCTTATTCATTTTTTTGTTTGGTAAGATTGTGGTTTTCATTTTTTTTTTTGTTGAAAATTCTTGAATATGAATATATTACCAAATTTATGTTTCAGGTTTAAAATGTTAATATTTCTAAATCGGTATGGTAAACCTTCCTTTTTGCACAAACTGTATCTAGATAGAAATTATATGCAGATACAAGGATGTCCCATAGAAAATTGAAAAATATGACTCCTCTCCTTTTTAACACTAAACCAGTTTCTTTTTCAGATATACATTTCTTTGGTTTTGTTTCTTTTCATTTCAAAACTATGGGTGTTTCTTACCACTTCTAAAGTTACTGTAAATGAAGACGAAATAAGTAAAACTGTTATTTAATTGATGAAACCATATTTGTTGTTGAACTGATCGATACACAATTTTACTTAAATCGTCAATATTTTTCAAGCAATTAAGACGGCAAACTTTTGTTATTTTTACTATTTGTGTCAAAATATGATAAAGATTAATAATATAAAGTTTTAAATGGCTGTTGTTGAAACAATCTGGACATATCTATAGATCTGTTTAATTAAGAGTTAACTCAGTCAATGAAGGAACACATATAGTAGTATTCTGCCTTATAAATTGGTTGCGTGAAACCTAATCCGCTAGAGGGCCGTTATACTTTCGCTTTGGTCATTGAAAAAAAACGATATCTTTTTGCTAAAGTTTTAACCCTGGAAAAATACTGACAGGTACATTTGAATAAGCAGATTCATGTTTAAATATGCGCTTTTTGTTGCTGACTATTTTCCGTCATAGTAATAGATGGAGAATGAAAACAAAAATATTTTAGACGCACTGTTGTCTGTGCGTAATAGAATGAGTGCAGAAAATTAGAATCTACTTTCGTTTTTAAAAAAATGATTATCGAGGGGCAGCACGAAATACCCAAATATACCCAAATACACCCAAATATTGCCCAAATATACCCAAATATTGCCAAAATATACCCAAATATTTCCCAATTATACTAAAAAAAAAGGTTTTATACTAAAAAAGTGCTGTTTTAATCATGAATACAATATACACTTTCACTAAGATACAATCAAACATACCCAAATATACATTTTCCTATCACTGCGTTTTGAACCAAAATACAGTATAATTATGTACTCCATTAAAGCTATTTTTTTAAATAACATTGGACACTTGTATATGATATGAAATTTCAACAAAATTACCCCTTAAAAATCTAAGTGTAGACAACAAATATCATATCTTGATTTAAAATTGAAAGTACATTCATAAAGAACCTTATCCTATATAATACATAAGCAAATGTCACAACTTTATTTTCTTACAACATCTTAACTGCCCATTTCAACGGAATGAATGAAAGCTTTAGCAGGCTAAGTCATTGTATTTTATAAATATTTATTTATTTCTCATTATAATCTATATTTTATACAAACAAAAATAAATAATACTATATTTGGGTATATTTGGGTGTATTTGGGTATATTTGGGTATTTCGTGCCGCCGTTATCGAGCCTCATAAAATGCCCCAGCTTCTGTTTGTCCGACTGTATCATTAGAAATACACATTAAGCTTTAATAAGGCTGGTGTATGAATCAAACTGTTAAACGCTTGATTTTTAATTGCATTCTTTAAAAATTGATATTAAAATTATTATACTGTTCTCCTCTTAGTTCACGGTACTTAATGCTTTGAATCCAGAAAGAATACAACCAATTATTCTTATGGTACAAAAATTGACATAAAATATAACATATAGGTATTTTCTGCTGCATGTCACAATGAAACAACAATATATTCTGTCAAAGTTAATTTTAATGGACCAAACATAGACCATATGTCGGCCATTTTGAAAACATTGTGTCATCTTTTAAATCGCGGTAATGGTGTTACATTTCAGTTTTTTCATGTTTCAGTTAAAATTTCTACATGTTAATTTGCTTGATTTTAAATATTAAAATTAAGCTTACTTTGTAACTAAAAATTTATTTTCTCAACAAACAAGAACATTTAGAAAATGATGATTGTTTCAAACGGATGCAAAAATTTAACGGACTACTGTTGCTTTTGGCAGAAATTTGTAAAAATGTTGTTCTGTTTTACATTAAAATCTAGAGATTTAAATTTTTTTTGCACAAAAGCTTTGTTGTTTTGATGTTTGAATAAAATATGTCAATTCTGACCAAGTTTTACACCGGTCATATGAAAATATGCCATTACCGTTAATTAAGGGATGACGCGGAATTAGTGATGTTGAGTATAAATCATGCAGATGTGTGAACAAAACCAAATCTAAGTGTCGGATCAACAGGAGGTACAAAAAATTTTGTATTTAATATAAATCACTTTCACCTGTATGTTGTCAAAACATGACCTAATATAAACATGGGATTGGAATGTTAAGAATTCAGTCCTTGCTAACATGTGCTAAAAACTTACATGTACATGTACATATAATTTGTCTGTAAAGAGTGTACCAATAATGCCACCTGTGTATAGATAAGAAGACAATACAATGAAAATAAGATATCAGAATTTTGCCCTATATTACCATATTGAATAAATTTATGTCTTTAATGAGTAAAATATCATGCATACAAGTAATTACGGTTGCACAAAGGTGACATGTGTGTGTTTTTATTTATCTCTTGGGCATGTCGTGGCCATGAAATACTAAGTGGTGGCCACAAGATGGCTATTTCATGGCCACGAGATACTGTGTCGTGGCCACGAGAGTTACTAAGTCGTGGCCACGAGATACTATGTCTTGGCCACGAGATACTATGTCGTGGCCATGAGATAACTATTTCGTGGCCAAGAGATACTGTGTTGTGGCCATGAGTTACTAAGTCGTGGCCACGAAATAGCTAAGTCGTGGCCACAAGATACTATGTCCTGGCCACGAGTGCCTTAGTCGTGCCTACGAGATAGCTAAGTCGTGGCCACGAGATACTATGTCCTGGCCACGAGTTACTAAGTTCTGGCCACGAGATAACTAAGTCGTGGCCACGAGATACTGTCATTTATACAACATATTGACTGGTCAATGATTTTACATTTAGCGTCACTGTGACCTTGATTTTTGACCCAATGACCTCAAAATTATTAGATGTCATCTATTGATTAGGTGCAATGATCTTTCTGGGTTATATAAACCATGGCCTATCCCTTCTTAATTATTCAGCAGACAAGGATTTAACATGAAGTGTTTTCTTTCACCAAAATAAATGGGGTGCAACTCCCGGTGTCACGACAAGTTAAACATGTGTTGCTTTAAATTCTGCTGTCGACAGTTTAGATCCATATATTAAGAAAAAGCGACCTAATTTAAACTTGTGTTGCATGAGTTGCTCCCCTTTTCTACCGGAAAGAAAACATTAATATGACAGAACAGTAAATCTTACAGAAAAAAAATCCATTCCTTTTCGTTTCTCCTCATTTGTGATGAAATAAAATCCCCCTCCTATTGCATTCCCCCTCCCCCAAAAAGTGGAAAAAATTACTGGACATTATAAGGTTCATACATGTATATTAGATATAAACTGTAATTCTGGGGTTGAAAAGGGGCACATGATGGGTTGAAAAAAATAAATTAAGGGATGAAAAGAACAACCCATAATGTCTATCCCTAAAGGATGTCATTCTTTCCATACTTTATCCGGATCATAACTTATAACAGTTGGATTTGAAATAATATAGCATAAATTTGAAGCATGTGAGACAATTAATGGGTCACATGCAAGATCCAGATTTGTAGGGCAAAAGTCAAGGTCACACATTGACTTAAAAGGAATTTTTCATTTAAGTGGATTGATAATATTTTAAGGTCAACAACTTTCCCATTCTTAAAATGCTTTTAAAAATTAAATTGGCATTAATGTGATGGACATGATGATGATGTATCATGCATGTACATAAGAATTAGGTCTCAAGCTTAAAAGGGTTTAAGGTTATATTTGTATGTTAAAAAATCAAGGGCGGGTTTTGGGAAAATGATTACTATGTGTTGCATGCAAAAAATAGTTACCCCAGCTTAAAAAGGCGGGGTAAAACATTTTGAAAATAAAATTTTTGATTTTTTAATTTTCATAAATTTTACATTGATGGCTTTTCCCGGTCAAAAAATCATTTCTTTCCCCAAAAGTTTTTTAAAAAATTTTTTAACCCCAATACCCCGGACAGAGATAACATGTAGCCTGCGGGAATTAGAAAAATCCACTTCAAAGGAAAAGGTAATCTTTTATGTAAAAAGTTTTTTTTTTCATGAAAGTGCTTTTTTGCCCCTTTTCCCGGGCAAAAACCCCCCCATTTCTAAAATGCTTTTTTAAAATATTTGGCATGATTGTTTTTGAACAAAACCTGCAGCTCCCCAAAATAAAAGGTTTTCATTGCAAAGGTAAAGGGGTCAAAATTCCAAATTTTTTTTTCCCCGCCCATATTTTTGGGTCATTGATGGATTGAATTTGAAATAATTATAAAATAAAAACATAAAATGTTAGGCACCTTGAGCTGATGAGCCTCATGCAAGCCCCAAAAGGTAAAGGTTTTAACTTAAAAAGGCTTGTTTTTTGCCCTTTAAGAAATGGTTTTGGGAAGGAAATTTTTCATTCAAAATAATGGGTCTTTTTTTTTGGGGTTTTTTTAGTTTTTTGCTATTCAAAAGAGGGGAAAGGGGTGCCCCCTCTTTAATCGTTGTCCAAAATTTTTTTAAAAATAACATTCTCCAAAATTTAACAAAAAGGGATTTTGACCAAATTTTAACAGGATAAACCCCTTGGGGGTTTCTCTCCCCAAAAAGTAATAAAAACATTTTCCCTTGAGTAATAAGTGGGCCCAAACAGGGCTAAAAAAATTGACTAAAAAAAAAAAAATTTAAAATTTTAAAAAATTATCTTTTTTTCAAATAAAAATGCCAGGTTAAAATTTTTGGGGCCATTTTTACCTCTGAAAAACCCTGGGGCCTTCAAACCAAAAGTAATAGAAATGAATGGCCCTGGGGTCACATATTGCCCCATCTTAAAGGGAACACTTTAGTTTCCCCCATATGCTTAAATAGGAAAAAAACATTAAAAAAGTTCTTTATGAAAAAATGGCAATGCCCAGAGTTAGGTAATTGGCTTGTAGCATTTTCAAGTAGACATCTAAAAATTGGCTTGTGCCCACGGATATTTCTTCTCTGGCAAGAGATATTTTTGCATTAACATACTTATGGTCTTACAAAAGCTTAAAATTTTTCAGCCTTTCCATGGGGTCTTTAGTTTAGGTTTAAATACATTTAAATTTTCTTTTTTCAAAACACCACTTTCCCGGGGAAGCTTAGATTATTTGCATATAACTAATTGCCTAAATGGACATCTACAAATAGGTTATATAAGTCATCCCTCTGGGGTCAAACATGGCCATGCCCTTAATTGTGGTATTTTTGTTCACAGACTTGCAATGTAAAAATGTCTTAAAAGACTTCTTCGAAACTACAATACCCAAAGCTTGGATATTTGGCATGCACTTTCACCTTGTGGTCCTCTACAAAATTGATATAAATCATGTCCCTTGGGTTAAAACTGGCCTACCCTAGGGGTCAATTACTTGACATAGACTTACATAGTAAAACGATCAGTTAAGTCTTCTTGTGTGAAATTACATAGCTAATAGCTTAAATATTAATCATAGCAGACATCTACACGTATTTTAAAAATAATGCAGCCTGGAAAAAAGGGAATAAAAGAAAAAACCCAATGTGACCTCATTACTGGCTTTAACTTTTTAGCATTTATTATGTCTCTCAAGTGAGTGATTCAGGGCATTAATTCCTGTTATTTAAAAATCTTATAAAGTTTGTTTAGATATTTTTAACTTAGTGTTCATGTTTCAGAAATTAAGAGGAATAGTTCTGCAATATGAGGTGCTCTGACAGCACATGTGGTGCTGTGGGGCCGGGCAAGTTTTGTCATGAGTGTGGGTCAAAGATGATTGAAGAAGTTAAAACAGAGACTGTTGTTATATGCAATGGCAAACAAGACAATGGAGACCCTTGTCATTCAGAGCTTGTGAAGGGACAAAAGTTTTGTCCCGATTGTGGAATAAAAGTAGACCAGTCATTATTTAACCTTCAAGAGGAAAGATGCAGTAATTGTAGCAATATCCTGCTAACAGGGAAGTCATTCTGTACAGAATGTGGTCATAGAAAATATGTTACAAGTAAGTAAATTATTAAATGTTATATTTTACATCCTCGCTTAATCTAGTTTCATTTTAACTTTATTTTGGGTATTTCCTTTCTTTCTCTACATTTTTAACAAATACCCAAGTTTACAATCCCGAAACTGCAGGGGAAATTTTTTTAAAAAATAAAGGGTTTGGCCTTAAACAAAAATTTAAATTGATAGTAAGGGGAGGTGTGCAGTGTTTAAAAAAATTTTTAAAAAACTTTTTGAGGAAAAAAAAAGCCGGGAAATGTTGTTTAAAAACATATTAACGGGGGCTTTAAAAACAATTAACTTTTTTTTTAAAATTTTATTTTGGGAAAGAAAAAAATTTTTATGGAAGAGAAAGATAAAAGGTTTTTTTTCGGTTTTATACCCTTTTTTAACCTCTGAACTTCAAACATTTTTACCCTCGACTATACAAAGTATATGGAGAAAGTGCCCTACCCCCCCGGGTCGGCGTCGGCGCCCGGGCGCCCGCGCCCAGTTTTCCCAAATTAAAATTTTTTGGTGCAGTAAAATATTTTTCACTATAACTTTGTCATTTCTTAAGGTATCAACTTCAAACTTCAAATATATGTTCCTTATCATCAACCACATCTTATGTGACAAGGTTCATAACTCTAGCACCAATATTTTCAGATTTATCTCCCTTGAACTTAGAATTTTCCTTAAAAAATACTATTTTTTACTGTAACTTCTTTATTTCTTAAGGGATCACCCTCATACTTTAAATAAATGTATCTTATCATCATCCCCATCTTATGTGACAAGGGTTCATAACTTTAGCACCAATTTTTTTAAGATTTATCTTCCCTTGAACTTAGAATTTTCCTTAAAAAATAATATTTTTTACTGTTACTTCTTTATTTCTTAAAGGATCACCCTCATACTTCAAATATATGTACCTTATCATCATCCCCATCTTATGTGACAAGGTTCGTAACTCTAGCACAAATAATTTCAGATTTATCTCCCTTGAACTTAGAATTTTCCTTAAAAAAATATTATTTTTTACTGTAACTTATTTATTTCTAAGGGATCAACTTCATACTTCAAAATATATGTACCTTATCATCATCCATATCTTATGTGACAAGGTTCATAACTCTAGCTCCAATATTGCAAGAATTATCTCCCCATAACTTAGATTTTTTTACTAGAAAAATGTTATTTTTTATATAAACTTTTTTATTTTTAAAGGTATCTAACTCAAACTTCAAATACTTATTCTTTATCATCAATTACATTTTATGTGACAATGTTCATAACTCTAGAAGTAATATTTACAGATTTATCTCTCTTTGAACTTAGGATTTGCTTTAAGAAATATAATAACTTCTTTACTTTTTAAGGTATCTACTTCAAACTTCAAATATATATTTCTTATCATAACACACATGTTGTGTGAAAAGGTCCATAACTCTAGCATGACTATTTTTAGAATTATTCCCCTTGATCTGGAATTTATGTTAACAAATGTTATTTTTTTACTATAACTTAATACATAATTATACATAATTGATTTTTCTTTCATAGTTTTGTCCTCCTTACTGCGTCCAGTATTTTATTAGTCGAGCTTCGCTGTCTCCTGTGACAGCTCTTGTTATATTTTTTGATTAAGAGTGTTTTTTTGTTTTTATCTATTTGATTTTTATTTTTAGCTCACCTGTCACAAAGTGACAGGGTGAGCTTTTGTGATCGCTTTTCGTCCGGCGTCCGGCCGTCCGTCCGTCCGTCTGTAAACTTTTGCTTTAAATGACATCTCCTCATAAACCACTGAGCCAATTTCATCCAAACTTCACAGGAATGTTCCTTTGGTGGTCACCTTTAAAAATTGTTCAAAGAATTTAATTCCATGCAGAACTCTGGTTGCCATGGCAACCAAAAGAAAAAACTTTAAATATCTTCTTTTAAAAAACCATAAGAGCTAGAGCTTAGATATTTGGCATGAAACATCTTCTAGTGAGTGTCTACCAAGTTTGTTCAAATAAAAGCCCTGGGGTCAAAATTGGCCCCGCCCCTGGGGGTCATTGATTTTCCCTATATGCATATGGTAAAAACTTAAAAAATCTTCTTTTAAAGAACCGTAAGAGCTAGAGCTTAGATATTTGGCATGAAACATCTTCTAGTGAGTGTCTACCAAGTTTGTTCAAATAAAAGCCCTGGGGTCAAAATTGGCCCGGACCCAGGGGGTCATTGATTTTCCCTATATGCATATAGTAAAAACTTAAAAAATCTTCTTTTAAAGAACCCAAAGAGCTAGAGCTAAGATATTAAGCATGAAACATCTTCTAGTGAGTGTCTACCAAGTTTGTTCAAATTAAAGCCCTGGGGTCAAAATTGGCCCCGCCCCGGGGGTCATAGATTTTCCCCATATGCATATAGTAAAAACTTAAAAAATCTTCTTTTAAAGAACCATAAGAGCTAGAGCTTAGATATTTGGCATGAAACATCTTCTAGTGAATGTCTACCAAGTTTGTTCAAATAAAAGCCCTGAGGTTAAAATTGACCCTGCCCCAGGGGGTCATAGATTTTCCCTATATGCATATAGTAAAAACTTAAGAAATCTTCTTTTAAAGAACCCAAAGAGCTAGAGCTAAGATATTTAGCATGAAACATCTTCTAATGAGTGTCTACCAAGTTTGTTCAAATAAAAGCTCTGGGGTCAAAATTGGCCCCGCCCCAGGGGGTCATTGATTTTCTCTATATGCATATAGTAAAAACTTAAAAAATCTTCTTTTAAAGAACTCAAAGAGCTAGAGCTAAGATATTTAGCATGAAACATGTTCTAATGGGTGTCTACCAAGTATGTTCAAATAAAAGCCCTGGGGTCAAAACTTGCCCCGCCCGGGGGGGTCATTGATTTTTCTTATATGTGTATAGCAAAAACTTAAAAATCTTCTTTGGAAAAACCCAAATAGCTAGAGTTTAGATATTAAGCATGAAACATCTTTAAGTAAATATCTACAAAGTTTGTTAAAATAAACGCCCGGGGGTCAAAACTGGCCCTGCCCCAGGGGTGACATTGTTTTTAACTATATGTGTATAGTAAAAACTTTAAAAATCTTCTTTTAAAAATGCCAATGAGCTAGAACTTAGATGTTTAGCATGAAATATCTTCTTATGGGTGTCTACCAAGTCTGTTCAAATAAACAAATAAAAGCCCTTGGGTAAAAATTGGCCCGGGGGTGGGGGGCCTATATACAGGTGAGCGACCTCAGGGCCATCATGGCCCTCTTGTTTAGTTACATTCATTTGTACTTCCTTGGACAAAATCAAAGTTCAAATAGGAAAATAATTCCTTGTTGACTTTGATTAAACCTAAGGATATATATTAAAACAATATAACAACTTCTTATACCGTACTTTGATCCAGTAAACATGTTGCACATAATGTTGTGAAACAAAAGCTATTTCATAACACTGTAATTGACTTAGCAAAAGATAATACATTTGATTTACATGTAGTATGGAGTCACAGATTGGAAACAGTAAATTCATGATTAAATTGACTAAACTAATAAGTCTTCAAAATTTAAACACTAATATTCTCCATAAAAATCATAGAAATTATATCATTACAAGTAAAAGTTGACACCAATGTTGTGATTTAGAAAATCAAAGAAAATTGAACATTACAAACTTTACCATAACATACCCAAAGCATTGTGCTTGAACAAAATGTTCTTTTTATGAAAACAAAACTTATAGTTTGATAAACTGACTTTTCATGGTCAATTTTTGGCTTGTAGAGGTATTGTTTTTTTTGCTGATTTCTGCTATTGGTGAATGAATCGTTTTCAAATGTGAGCATATAATCCTTAAGGATAGACTAAGACCTTTAAGTTAATCTGACAAACCTTGAACTATTGGACAGACCTTGAACTTCACTCATAAATGACCTTGACCATGAAGGTGAAATTATTGAAATTTTCTTTTTTGATGTAACTCAGGCTATAACTGTGTTATTATTGAATGGGTTGACTTCATATAACAACAGAACAGTCTTTAGGATAAGATTTTCATGTAACTAAAATTGACCTTGGCTCCCTAATGACCCTCAATGTTAAATTATTGAATTTTCACTGTTTTTTAGCTAGACTATTCGAAAAGAATAAGTAGAGCTATACTAGTCACCCGAGCGTCAGCGTAGGCGTAACCACTAATGTTAAAGTTTTTGTTATGCCTCAAATATTTTCAAAGTCTTAGCTTTGAAACTTTGCACACTTGTTCACCATCATGTCCCCAACCTGTAGACAGAAGGAGGTAACTGTATCAAGCATTTTGACAGAATTATGCCCCCTTTTCGACTTACAATTTACGTTTAACTCCTCAAATATTTTCAAAGTCCATTGACATAGATGTATGGCTTTGAAACTTTGCACACTTGTTCACCATTATGACCCCAACCTGTAGACAGGAGGAGTTTATGCCCCTTTTTTGACTTAGAATTTACGTTAAAGTTTGCTTACCTGACCTAAATTATTTTCAAAGTCCATTGGCATATGGCTTTGAAACTTTGCACACTTGTTCACAATCATGCCCCCAACCTCTAGACAGGGGAGGTAACTCTATCAAGCATTTTGACAGAATTATTATGACCCTTTTTCAACTTAGAATTTACGTTAAAGTTTGCATACCACCTCAGATATTTTCATATTTCATTGCCAAGGCCTATAACATGATTTTGTAAAACAATAGCCCTTTTGTGAACTTAGAAAGTGTTACATTATCAAGGCTCTTTTACTATCAAGCACTTAGAATAGTTGAGCGTGCTGTCCTACTGATAGTCTTGTTGCTATTAAATTGACTGTAATTTTTATAAATGGATTATCTTCATATAACCTTTTGGACAAGACCAGAAAGGTTGAACTGACCTTGACCTTGAGCTTTAAATGATATTGACCATCAAGATCAAAGCATTGAATTTTGGTTAAATTGTCATAATTTTGTTACATAATTATGTAAAGATTTGATTTAAACCTACAAAAACAAGACTTGCTACCAAACAAACATATTCAGTATTGAATTTAAATTGAACTTGACTATCTTTTCTATTAAATGAAGATAAGGAAAAACTTAATTTGTTTCCTTTAATTTTCTTTTTAAAGATTTGTTTAAACAGTTTATTTGTTTGCTTTTAGAAAAAGTCCAGCGTTGCCCCTGCCTTATGGTGGTCTTGTTAAGCTCACCGTAGCACATGAGCTTTTGTGATTGCAGTTTGTCTGTCTTTCTCTCATTTTCCACAATGTTTTAAAACCACTTAATGGATTTTGACCAATATTCACAGAAATGATCCATAGGTGGTCCTTTAAAGGTGATATAAATGATGCCAGTTTAATGCATAAATAGGTTACTTTAATGTCAAGAGATATACATTATTTTTTCATCACCTGGCTGTCCTCTAAAATGTTTCATTAATCATGCCCTTAGCTAGGTGTTCTGTTGTGAAACTTCACTTCCCAGAACTATTACTAAGATAGTTGGCAACCAAAATCGTAAGCTTTTAAAAAAGTCATTATTCATTTTGTGGGCCGATTATCATTCCAACCCTACTCTATTAATTTCTTATTATTTTACAGAACAACCTTTAATTGTAAAGGAAAAGATAGAGGAAAGAAAAGGAGAACAGTCTGCTGCACAAACTGACTGCAGAATGGATGTTGATTTAAGCAAAGAACGCTCAGCTGACAGTAATGCCAACAGTTCTTTCACAGCTAGTAATGCTATATCTGAAGAAGGACCTGCTAGTAATGTAGAAGATAAAAACAATAGTTCTGAAAGTGATATAGAAATAATTGAGACACCAGCAGATAATGAGGGTACATCTATAAAAGATCAAACCGGCAACTTGGTGATAATACCTTCAAATCCCAACAAGGATCTTTCATTTGAACTAGAGAAAGTTAAGCTTCAAAATGTTGAGAGAGGAAATGTAAATATAATTCATGACCCATCAGAAACAGGTGTTGAAAAAGAGGGATCAGGATCTTCAGATAGCGAAGAGGACTCTAAATCTGATGAAAATGATTTAGGTGATTCATTTAGTACAACTGGGTCACAAGACATGGGGAAAGGGCCTACAAAACGTATCAAAAAGCAGAAAAAGTTAAAGAAGAAACAGAGAAAGGAAAGAGCTGCTATATCGAAGCGGGCTACATTACAATCAGAAAGAGTTGAAACAAATACCCAAAGTAATGGTATTACTGGAAAAGGCAATCAAGAAGGTAAAACAGATCATCAAACAAATACTCCCACATCTGGATCCAGATCTCAGGATAGTGGGTATGTATTTGGAGGAAGCTCAAGGTGGGGTGTAAGTGATCAAGGTGAGGTTAAATACCCACCTAAAATCCAAGGCAGTCTTTTTCAGATTGACAAAAAGAAAAATACTGATTCTCAAACAGGCAGTACAACAGAAGTTAAGTCTAATAGTAAAGATGATGATATGCAAGAAAAGGAAGACTCTGATGATCAAGACACAAATGAAGGTGCTGATGGTAATGAAAATGATGTGGACATGGAGGATGACAAAAATGACAATGAGGATGAAAATGATTCCAACAAAAAAGATGGAGTGCTTACACGCAAGCAAAAGAAAAAACTAAAAAAGAAAGAAGAGAAAGAGAAGAAAGAGAAAGATAATGCAGTATGTCAAACATTTTTCTTTTTTGAATGATGATTTAATATGTGAAAAGAACAAAATAGAACTAAAATTGATTAACCTTAAATACATGTATAGAATTTTCTAGCCTTGCTATTAAGAATGATGCTTGTAATGTCTGCTATATCATAGTTACTTGACAAGCATGTGTAGAGAGATTTAACAACGCAGCCGTCTGGTTTCTAAATCTATTTACTAATGATACTACAGAGAGGTGATGCCAGGTGAATTTAGGCGTGGCTTATCAGCTAGTGGCTAATACTAGCTGACCAATAGCAAGTCAATATATTACAATGCTGTAAAATTTATAAAAAATAAAAAAAGGCAATCAAGAAGGTAAAACAGATCATCAAACAAATACTCCCACATCTGGATCCAGATCTCAGGATAGTGGGTATGTATTTGGAGGAAGCTCAAGGTGGGGTGTAAGTGATCAAGGTGAGGTTAAATACCCACCTAAAATCCAAGGCAGTCTTTTTCAGATCGACAAAAAGAAAAATACTGATTCTCAAACAGGCAGTACAACAGAAGTTAAGTCTAATAGTAAAGATGATGATATGCAAGAAAAGGAAGACTCTGATGATCAAGACACAAATGAAGGTGCTGATGGTAATGAAAATGATGTGGACATGGAGGATGACAAAAATGACAATGAGGATGAAAATGATTCCAACAAAAAAGATGGAGTGCTTACACGCAAGCAAAAGAAAAAACTAAAAAAGAAAGAAGAGAAAGAGAAGAAAGAGAAAGATAATGCAGTATGTCAAACATTTTTCCTTTTTGAATGATGATTTAATATGTGAAAAGAACAAAATAGAACTAAAATTGATTAACCTTAAATACATGTATAGAATTTTCTAGCCTTGCTATTTAGAATGATGCTTGTAATGTCTGCTATATCATTGTTACTTGACAAGCATGGGTAGAGAGATTAAACAACGCAGCCGTCTGGTTTCTAAATCTATTTACTAATGATACTACAGAGAGGTGATGCCAGGTGAATTTAGGCGTGGCTTATCAGCTAGTGGCTAATACTAGCTGACCAATAGCAAGTCAATATATTACAATGCTGTAAAATTTATAAAAAATAAAACCTATTCTTTGATACAACCCTATATAAAATTTTAAATACAATCAGTCAGGATGGTCAAATTTTGTAAGAAATGTCAAAACATCTATATTCAATCACACTAATTTTATTTGGAAGAGAAATTGTTTTAAAAAAAAACTTAAATAATCGGCATTTAAGTAATGTTGAAGTTCTGTAAAATTAAGTAAAAAATTAGGGTTTTTATCCAAAGAAGAATGGTGTAATATCTGTTCAATTTTTGACATATTTAATTTCTGAAATTGTCAATATTGAACCCATAACAAACTGCCAAACAATTGAAGCATACCAACATATTTTCAGCAGGAAAAAAGTAAGAACACTAAAAGGAATAACAAAAACTCCACACCAGGGTAAGAGTATATATTATATGTTTATAATTTATATTAAGTTAATCATAGAGCATCAAAGATGACTCATATGCATTCACTGGATAAGAGTGTGTCTATTAAGACATCATGCCTTCAGATTCATGCTAATTTTCATGAAAATATTGAAAGTATATTTAAAAGTAAAAGTAAAAAAGTGCTGAAACCTGTATAATGAAATCTTCATTGAATTCTGAATTTTGCATAGAGAATAACATGCTACTGTCTTTTGATATCAATTTTATCAGGCGAGGCTGATATGGGCTAGAAAGGGCGAGGCTTGCCGAGCCCTTTCTGCCCATATCAGCCGAGCCTGATAAAATTGATATCAAAAGACAGTAGCATGTTTTTCTATTTATCATGTAACACATAACAACTGGCAAAATAAAAGAATTATCTACTTTTAAATAGCGAATTTCGTTAAAAAGGGGGATTTTTGTTCAAAGAAATAATTCTTGAAAAAAATTCCTCCGCCCCTGAAACTTACAGTAGAATTTGTTATTGGCGGCCATTTTTTCTTTCGACTCGGATAAAAGATACAACAGAATGTAGGCATAATACGATAAAATTCTTACCTTTAATTTAAACATCGATCCAAAAATCCACTTAGAATCACATAAACTAAACTTTACTGCAATTTTGTCTTGAATTGTCAAATTCAAAAGTTCACGATAATTTTGAACAATCAAAGAAAAGTCAAAATCGCAATCAAACACAAGCTTCACAAACATGCGTTTTATTTTTTTAAAACGAAACAATTTGTTCACTTATTGAATAATAATCCGGCGAAATAAAGTAAACATTTACAAGATCTCAATGAAAATCGTCTAGCCTGTTTGTTATGATTACATGTATAGTGATGACGTGAACATCGATGATGTCATTTGCAATATAAATTATGACGTCACTTCATTTAGTTTGGTGCTAAAACTATTCGCTATCTAATTTATTCGTAATTGAAATCGAAATAATAGGCCTAAATATCACACATTGATCAAGACTTGTGAGGGTAATGAATTACATTGTAGAATTCACATGCTGGTAAAAATGAGAATATAAGCAATTGAAAAAAGTCCGTTAAAATGGGCGGGGCTTATTTTTGATATCAGGTTACTGACCTGATATCAAAAATAATTATCAGGCAAGTGTTATCGGGCAGTTACCATAGCAGTTGCATGATAAATTGCTTAAACTACTATTCTAAATTGTCCCCAACTGTATCATTTTTTACTCACTTGATGAAGAAATGCATATTTTTTTATTTTTTTTTTGCAAGCATTGTCATTGGGCCAAACTTGCTGCCATTAGACTGTTTTTGTTTAAATCTTTGCTAAATGGGACGTTGTCTGGAATGCAACTTAAAGAGAACTTTGAACGTAACTATGTTGAATGGATTTAAAAACTGTATTATTGTATTAATTTTAAAATTCATAACAATAATTTCTATGTTTAGAACAAGTGGAAGCGGAGGGCGCCAAGAAAAATACACACATGTATTTTTCCATGTACTTATTAATGAAGATTTCAAGTTCAATCCAGAGAAACACAAACTTATTTTGGTTATGGAAGACCAGCATGAGAAATGGCAAAACATGACAAGAGTTTGCAGAATGAAAAAGTAAGGATTTCTTTGTTTGACAATTTTATAACTGGTCGATTTTCTGCATTTAGAAGCTGCATTATCTTTCTGTCTGCTCCAAAAATTATGTTTGAACTACTTTTCAGCAACCTTTCAAAAAGGTCTTTGCAAGGAGCTGTGGATATTAGAAGGTTGTTATAATTTAGTGATTTTTTCACAAAGTTATATCCCTTTAATGCTTTTGCTGCTATCAAATTTATGTGGCACTTTTTCTTATCATCCACTGTGTTTTTTGTTTTTGCTTTTTATATTGGTATGTTAGAAGTTTACTTTTTGCACAATATCATTTTTAGGCTCCCAAATAGAGGCATATGGTAATTGCACTGTCCATCTGTCTATCCGGAAATCTTCTCTACGCTGCATCTCCAAAACTACTGGGGAGATTTAAGTTAAACTTCACAGGATTATTTGTCACCATGCCTAGTTGTGCATAGTATCTTAAATTTCCACTTAATTTTTTTTTGCACATTTATTGCCCCTTAATGGTAAATTTTCAAGTAAAAATTAGCTTCTCCATGCTTCACCAAAACCGATCTGGGGATTTCAGTGAAACTTGCCTGGATTCTATGTCACCAAGCCTAGTTGTACATACTCTCTTGATAGTCTACTTGATTTTATTTTCACAGTTATGGCCCCTTAATGGTCTATTTTTGTGTCGCCTCTCAGAGTAGTGGCAACATATAGGGATCACTTCTCCGTCATCTGTCTTGCCGTCTGTCTGTCAGTCACAAAACTTGTCCGCACTACTCCTCAGAAACTTCTGGTGCA